>NW_020955422.1:710849-989769 GCF_003031625.1 Empidonax traillii | reverse complement strand
TTTTTTTTTTTTTTTTTTTTTTTTTTTTTTTTTTTTTTTTTTTTTTTTTTTTTTTCCTACTTGGAAGCTTGGCAACCCCTTTATAGCTTACTTTCTTCTTCACCAGAGAAGCAGAGGTACAAGTTGAAAAACACATCTGACAACACTGATCAAAAATAAGCATTTTTCTACTTCTTTGCAACCTCTACCTCACCTCAAGTTAGTCTTTAAAATTTCCAGTACAGTAGTTGGCCAAAATAGTTAAATTTAAATACTTTGGAAGGCATCTCCATCCTCCCTCTTCTTGACTTCAGTTTTTTCTGTGGCCTGATTATACTGGTTTGTTATCTCAGTTTGCTGCTGGGGTTGGCTGCAGATACATCTCTGATATGAGATGGTGGCAGAAGCTGCCACTGTTATTACTGGGTTTTGAATATGTTGTAGTCTGGTATTTTCCTGCTTCTAGAGCTCTTTGAAGAGCCTGAGAACCAGTTGTGTGTGCTTTTTGAAGTTCTTCCTCTTAAGTGAAGCAGGAATCCCAGCTGCCTGTCCCTGCTGATACATGAACCCAAGAGCTTTTCCTTAGGACTGCGTCCTGAAAAATGGATTCAATTATATAATTGCTCCCCTGGTTTTTATCCTTTTCCTTCATTCCTTCTGTTCTTCCCAGCTCACTGAGGAGTAGCATATCAGTGTATGCCTAAAACCACGTAGAGGTATCTGCAGCATTGCTAGGATTGGCAAGTAAAAGAAATTGCAAGTTTCTGCATGTGTTGGGCAGGCCTTAGCTGTAAGAATTGGTGGCAGTCTGATTTTGATGCTTGAAACAGCTCAATTGTATAAAATCGTACATAGTAATTTGAACAAAGTTAGAGAAGAGGAAAGGAAATGACCAAAGAGCAGGCCCTCATTAAGACTGTAACCAAAATACACGTAGAATTTAGAATTAAAGACCAAGATTGCTTTTATACTTGTCATCTGAATATTACTGTTTCAAAGGAAAGGGATTAGTTTGACTTCTCAGTTAACGGAGGAAAGAGGTGAGAGGTGGAAAAATGTCTAATTCACCAGTTAGTATGTATCCAAAATTGTCATGTTAGGCTTTGGCTCATTTTGTATATGCATGATTGCAATTTCCCCTTTGCTTAATGCAGGGAGATCAAGGAGATCAGGAGACCTCGCAAAAAGGATGCTGTGTGTGGGAAGCTGCTGTTGCCCCTTGCCTGCACTGTGGCCAATGTCTGCACTGCCTCATCCTCATCCTTCTCCTGGCTGTTGAGGCTGGGTGGTGGGCTGTGGGGAAAGCTTCTGTATGGGAGGACCACGTGTGGACATGGCCTGCTGGCTGCTCTGCGTTGATGAAATGGCATTTGAGGCATTTCAGAAACAAGTATGTGTTTGCGATAGATCAAAATGGGTATCCTTGATATAGTTGGTTTGAATTTTTTAGTGGAGAGATATGAGCTGTAATTTTTCAGTGGAGGATTGTGCTGTGCTCTACTCTCACCCCCATCTCTTTCACTCTCCATGATTCCTTTTTGCTATTTTTCAAAAACACAGGTATTTGACCTCCTGGATGTTTCGAGACTGTGCTAGTGCTGTGATACATTAGAAACACAACTGCTGTGGATATTCACTTTATCCAGGCCATCATTCAACTGTTGCAACAAATTATACGTAGCTTGTTATGAACACAACGCAGATTTTTCCCTATAAATCACCAGCCCTCAAGTGCAGTTGGGTTCAGCTCCACACCTGAGTCTGTGCAGCTTAAGGAAGTCTGGTTTTGTCTGTTCGGCACCAGAGACGTTGCATGTCAACTAACCAGATGACAAATCTTATGCCTGTTGTAACTGAGATTGTATTAACTGTACTTATGGTAGCTCTCTGCTGAATGGACTCAGACTGTCACAAAGCAGGGCGGTGTTGGTAGCCAGGCTGGGCTCTAGTTAGATCCCATCCTTTCAGTGAGAGGGGAAAGCATTCCTGGTTAGGAGGAGCGTGGTTTGGAAATGGAGGGAGAGAGGTCATGGCGCAAAGCTATGCACAGGGCTGACAGGAGCTCAGGTGGTTGTAATTCAGGTGGAAGTATGGGAAAATGAAAGGAGGGGGAATGTAAACTGTGTGAAATGTGAGTATACTGGCTCAATCATAATACTACAAATTGAAATATAAATATTTAAAATCTTTTATTAACCTCATTGTGTAACCACATCCATGTGCAGTCAGAACCTGAATGCAACTTCATATAAATAGAGCACATGAAAGTTATGTAGAAAAGAAGCCACATTTAGTCAGTTGGGTACAGTTTCTGGGTGATGTGTCACTGTCTTCCAGTCCCTGCATTACTAGTGGCATTACTTTTCAGGATGCTCTTCACAGGACAGTTCTGCAGTGTTCAGTGGTTCCAGATGTGAACATCCTGTAACAGAGGCACCTCTCAACCACTTAGTTGTCTGGCCAGATTGAATGCTTTGATCAGGGACTATGAACAATAGTACTCTGTGGGCAATGCAGAGTGTAGTTTGAAGAGCGAAGCAGAGAGCCCAACTCAAAACCAAAAGACAGCTCTTGGAGTGAAACTGCTGTCTAGGTTGATATTGCTGGCATTGAATATTCAGTGTTTTGAAGAAGAGATACCAGAGGAATGGGTGTGTTTTGTGTGTGTTGTGGTATGCCAAGCTGATGTGCAGAACTGGTTTGTTACATGATGTTTGTCTTGTGATGGGAGGTGGAGCTTGAAAACAACAGTCATTTAGTCCTGAGTTCTTCGCCAGTTACTTTTCCTTTACTGCTTTTCTGCATTTTATTATAGCTGTAGACAGGTAAGTTCCTCTAACAGAACAGACGACAGTGACAAATATATAACTCAAGTCCCTGTGCAATTGCCAGTGTAATAAAAACAACTGATTCAGTAACTTTTTATGAAAGCTGTAAATAATAAAATTAAAGACCTGCTGAAGGTGATCATTTTCCATGAGAAGATCTCATGATCTTATGCACATAAGTGGAAGTTGTGAAGCTCCCAAGTCCTGCTTCTGGCCCTGGCAGTGACTGCTGTGGCAGTGAGCAAGTTAAATCACTTCTCCCCCGGCTTCCATGTTAAATAGTTTCCTCTATTAACTGCCCGAATAGTTTGTTTCCTCTGGAGCACTTCATCAGGGAGCTGCCAAACCTGACGTACAGTGGATCCTGTCTTATTCTTTGACTAGTCTCACTGAAGCTAGTGGGTGTGCTTGTTATGCTGTAATTAGACTTTGTTATGAGTAATCAGCATCAGGCTAGAAACTTAATGTCCTTCTGAGATGAGTGCTGCTTAAATAATAACTAACCTTCTGCTTTGTCTATCCAGTCTAGTTTAAGTCCAGCAAGCTTTCAAAATGAAACACTATATTGTCTGGCTCTAATAATGTCCTGTAAATAGCAGCTATTTCATACTTCATTTAGAGCTGCCTTATACTTGATGAAAATACATACGCTGACATGACCTTTACTTACTAATACACACTTTTTAATTCAAATATCTTTTTTTTTGCTGATGAGCTCTTCCTATTCTCTCTTGGCCTCAGTATTAATTCTCATCGTGCATATTACTGTTACTTTCAAAGCAGTTATTCCTTACATGCTCTGCTGTATTTGCTGTACAAACAGTTTCATATGGGATATAATATAAAGTAAAATAGAGCTAGGTATTTCAAACTTTGTATTAGCTAGACCTGTTTAGGGAATCCTGTTTTGCTGCTCCTTCAATTCTGTCTTCCTTTTGCTTCCCATGTTTTATCTATGGAAGCTGCTGAGTATAAATACCCTTTGCTAACCTTGTGTTTTTCCTAGTAGTTGGAAAAATGTGATAGGGTTAGGAGGTGGGTGATGGTGTTCAGTAAGACTTGGGAGTGAGAGAACATGACACTGTTCGTAGAAACGCAGCCTAAATTATTTTAGATGAGTCAGGAATTCCAGTTGTCAACATAGGTCCCTTGAGCTCTCTGTGCTACGTAGAGGCATAGTGGTAGAGCACATATAAAACTGCCTATGTTGCCATAAAATTGTATAATTATGGTGGTTTCAAATGTGTTGGCTGTTCTTCCCTTTCCACCTCCTGTCATTTCACCTGATACATCCTTTATTCACACGGCCATGTGGCCTTGTACCATGGGCTGGTTGTACCATTGCAGCTCTGTGAGCTGTGCAGCTCTGCTGTGTACGCCGTCACAGAAGAGGAAAAAAAAGGGAAAAAGATCAATGTTACAGATCAGTTTTTTCATCAGTGTTACATCCTTACTGGATATAACTAGTGGGGAAAGAGAGGGTAGGGACGAAGTGGTGAAGAACAGCAATTGTTCAAACTGAAGTACTGCTCTTGCTTTGAGTGTTAAGGAAATGGGATTAGAGCACATCAGTGAGTTATAAGTCATTGACATTGCCTGCTTAGATGTTACTGTGCATTGGTTCAGATGATTCCACTGTTTGTGGATGCTTTAAACAAAGTGCATGTGGTTAATTTAATGTCTATTCATGATAACGTTGGGACTGCTCTAGACAATGTGAGGTCAGGGACCAGCTCTCTGCTAATAGATTGTAATTTTTGAAGAGGCACAAGACAGAAACCATTGCCATTTCCATGCATGATCCCTGAGGAACCACCATGCCGTCTCCTCCTGGGATGGGCTCCTCCTGACCCAGGTGGGTTTCTCTAGGAATGAAAACAGGAGGAAGTGTATGAGGGCAGGTCTTGGTGCAATGGTTACCAAGGGGGAATAATGCATAAGGAGGGTAGGGGCTTCCCCTGAGGCGTTCAGGCTGTGCTCATGTATCAGGCCCATTGCTGCTCTTCTGCACTGGGAGAGGCTTGCAGTACACCCTAGGAGGCATTAGGAGAAGGGAAGGGCAGGGGAAGTGGATTTTGTGTGGATTTTGACTTTCCCCTCAAGCTCTTTCTAAATAGAACAAGAGGAACAAAACCTTTCCCCCAAAATGTTTCTTCATAAAAGGTGTAAGAACAACCAGAAATCCTTTAGTGTTATGCAGATAATTCAGAGGGCACCTCAAACACAACCTTCAGTTGTTTGAAGTTAGCTTTTGTTGAAGCTGTATGTGTGCCTCTAAAATTTCCAGATGCTTAGATATTTGCTTAACAAAAAAGCTTGTTTTCTTTGAGCTAAACTAAATACCCAAGATCTGAAAAAGACTTCTTAGGCGAAAGAGCTACCTTCTTATCCTGAAGACTAATTATTGAGGCTTTCTGTTTTCTCAGGAGTCTCATCCTCTTAGAATACATATTGCATTTTCAGAGCACATTTCCTCGCTGAGAATTTCACTTGTTGGGATTAGCTATTGTAGTACTGTCACCTACCCCGCAGGGTTACTCCTGCTTGGCTGCACAGGGGAGAAAAGGGAGAAATTACTGCAGCTTGCAGAGATGCTTTGCCCTAACTATGATGCTTACATTGTAAAGCAATTGTCCACCTCAGTGCTGACCATGGGAAAGCATGCATTTTCTTTCTACTCCTGGAGTTCCAGGAGGAGAAATGACCTATATTCAGATGTAAATAAAATTCCTAATTCAGCTACTCCAGGTATAAGTTTTACGAATTTGTTTCTGGTGGGTTTTTTTTGTTTGTTTGTTTTTTCTCTTGCAAGTCTTTGTTTGTTTTTTTTTAAGGGAGAGAGGTGTTACTCCTTACAGGAGGAAAGGACTGAAGTTTCTTTTTATTAGGTGAAGTAAAAATAGGATGTTGATGCATGTACAGGCTACTTTTGGGCTAGTCAGAATGGCACCCACTACATGGCCTTGATTACACAGCTAAGGGAATGGAAGCACTATGGATTTTAATTTCCACAATTTAAGCACAGTAAAATGCTGTCAAATAATGTCTATCAAGGTCCTGTAAGTTTGATGAGACCCTTTTCTTCTGCTTTTCTTCCTTGCTAAGCTGCTCGGTATTCCAGCATCCTCAAAACTTCTGCATGCTGTGAAGTAACGAAGCAGAACATTAAATCTTTTAAATCCTAAGAGTGCCAGCAGTCTACTGAGCATTTCACAGCACTGTTGTCAGTGAAGAATGCTTGTGTGTATTCTCTACATTGTAATCCCCTAAGTGTGAAATTAGATCTGCTACCAGATTCTTTTTCTCTTCTTTAATTCTTTTTCATATCAAATATAATATGTACTTTAATCACCCTATCTGTTTCTGGTTATATGAAGCGACATGACCCTTTCAATAAGTAGATTTCCAACTTTTTTATTTTTTTTTTTTTTTTTTTTTTTTTTAGTAGCACAGCTTAATGGTACAATTTAGATGGAATGGATAATTGTGTGAAGAATTATAGACTTTCTTTCCCCCTTTATTTTTACATGTGGACTCCTTTTGAATATTTACCAATGTCAGTCCTATACATCCTCGTTTTTATTTTTAACATCTGCTTTAGTAGCAAATGGCCTTTTTGTGATCAAAGTTGGGTTTATTGAGTGCTTTCAAAACAATACTTTGCTAAACATAAAGATAATATTGTATTAACTTCAAGTTACAGGAGCACAGTACTGACAGTCTTAAATACTTCTTATCTCTTACCGTGTTATTTTTATCACAAGTGTTAACTCACAAGTCTTTTTCGTTTTTCCCCTCAGTTTAAAGAAGTCAGTAAATTTTTCTATTATCTGTGTCTTCAGCTGTGAAATGAGACTGATGCTTACCTGGCACATCATGGAGTAATGTGAAAGTGGTTAGTGTTTGAGATTTAGAAAGGGGCTGGGAGAGCACTGAAAATGTGTGAATGACTGATGTTTAGTAGCTGGTACGGGTGTACAGTTATCTGCAAGGATGAAAATATATAGACAACTGTAAAGACACAAATGAGATTGAATAGGATTAGTTTGAATAAAGGAATCCAGTGGTACAGATGTGTTAAGCAGCTGAAACGGCTCTGTGCTCGCCAGCATGAAATCCTTACTGGGATATTGGAAGCCCTTGCATTATGAGAATGGAGAAAGTTCATGTTCCTATATGGAAAAGAGAGCTACTTAGGAGATGTTCCTCCAAGGAAGCAGCAGGTAGTGTTTTTTGTAAATGTGTTTTGAGTTAGCAGATCTCTTGTGAGTTTATCTGTAGAGAGAGTGGATGGGCAGGGCCATTTCTGGATGCAGGCACTTGCTGGGGAAGTAACTAATTTTGCTTCTGTGTAAAATAGATTTCTAGCCCCTGCATATTGCAGGTAGATTTAAATAGGGGAGTATATTTTTGGCATTTAGATGACTAAAGAAAGAACTTGCTTTCAGGCTTGTAAAAGAACAAGTTGTCCTTGCTATTCAAAATAATGTTGCTTTTTCATCTGAAAATGAAAAATTGTTTAAAAAACATTGTCAAAGCACACACAATGCACAAGGTCTGCTGCTGTGGAGAAACGTGCATATTTTTTGCTTTAAATGAATAAATTTATTCACCAATTTATCTTCAGTAAGGATTATAATGCAGTGAAGCTGTGAAGGACTTTGTTGTTATGAATCTTGGAACGACAGGATTCATTACACTACTTAAGACACTAAGCTAAGACTACAGAAAACTTAAACTTTCTTATGATGATAAGCTATACAGAGCTGCAGACTAAGACTTGCACAGAATGATGATTTTCTTTTTTAAAGCTGATTTGCAAAAATATTTTCATGCTTTTTAAAATAATAATTAAAAGCTCTGAGTATTCACAGATATCCTTGTTTAAAAAAAATCTAAGCTTCTGTTTTTCTTGAAGTCTTCTGTAATTCTGTTCTGAATTATGGGTAAGTCAGAAGCATTTGCTGAAGTTATATGCTTTGCCTTCCCATGGCCTTGCATGTTTTCAGAGAAAAGTATGAACACTTGAAAGGCTGGAATTTCCTTTAAGCATCAGCACTCTGGGCTTTTGCTTCCATTCTCTTTAATCAGGGTGAATATGTCTAAAAAACTATGCTGACATGGCAGTTATCATCCACATGGCATTCATCATCCAAATATTTACCTTGTGCTGCAAAATAGAGGAAAGATCATGAAAAAAATTCCATTGTTTGAGATTTATTTGAAATACAGGTATGTGTGGTTTCAGGATGCTGTTGCAGCCCTTGTATCCTGGAGAATCCTGTGATACAATAATTGTGGCATTTTTCTTCTGTGTGAAACATGTTGCTGTTAGCTATGCTTTTTTGGCTTCCAGAGGTGTTTAATGAAGCCATCTCTTTAAAATCCCATGAGAGGTATAGCAAGATCAGAGTCGAGCAAAACCGCCTGTTTATCACTTTCCTTGCAGGGAGAGTCGTAGCTGCTGCGCTGATTTCTTCCTCACTGCCGGGTGTGGCTCACAGTGCTTAATTTGCTTGTGACCTTTCCTGTGAACGCTGCTGTACTCGTGTTGGTTAGTACAGTTCTTGCTCACATTTATTAAAGGCAGGACCTTTGATGCTGCTGGCTTGAATCTGTCCTTGAGGGCCCTTGGCTCTACTGACTTGGTCATAGTTAAAGCATAGAGAAGTCATGCATGTTTGCTTACTTTCTGCCCAAAAGGCTTGATGAGAATTTCTGTTATGCCTTTGTGTTAGGCGTATCTCATAGTCAGGATATAACTTTTGTTTTAAAACTGAGCAAGAAAATGTGGTGGAACCCATCATTCATGACCTTTAGGATATGTATATGTTTCAGTGTGGGACACTATCTATGTAGAACAAAATTCATAATTCAAAAGAGACACAGGTCAGCCAGGTGCAAGAAACTGTATGTCTGCTGTGCTTTATTATCTAAACAATTTCATATTAAGAACTTGTTCTGAGAGACTTTGAAAAGCTTATCGTCCTCCATTTTGATGTGTTTAATGATTTTTCTAGTGAATACAGCAATAAACTTGTTGACTGGACAAATCTTCCAAATCTTGTTCCAATACTATTTTAATTGGAAAATAAAGGAAAAGCTGTTATAACCAGGGGCAAGAGCAGATATGAAAGAATTGAGAATCCTCAGAGGGACCCTATCCCTTGCTGGAGTGGCCTTTGGTATGCGCTTTGGCACCACATTTAAATAATTCATATAAAAAATTTCAATGTAAGTAATAACTATTCAGTGTTTTTTCAGTAATGTTCTTCTGAAAAAAACCAAGAAATTTTAAAAACCTGGTAGGTTTTGAGACCAGGTTTTGAAGGCTTTAAAACATAATTGTTCTTAGATAGATGTAGTCTCATAGCTAATAATATTGAGAACTCAGGAGTGCCTTCCAGTGATCACAACTGCTTTATAAACACTTAGCCTGGTCTTGCTTCTGTTAAAATTAATGAGAGTTTTGCCACAGGCTTCAGTGGAAGCAGGCTATGTCTCTTTAATTATTTGAGCTTTGCTTCACTGAAGTTTGGTAGTAATTGTAAAGTTAAAGCACAGGCACAGAGTCAGAGAAACAGACATGAAATCCTGGCCCCATGGAAATGGCAGACTTCCATTGTGGGTTTCCTCACAGAGCTTTTTAATAACCTATTCATCTGAGATAACTGCTGTTATGTAGTTTTCTCTGTTTGTAAAGTGGAGGAAATAATACCACAAATCACAAGGTGGTCGTGGGGCTTCATGTATTAATAATCTCTAATGGAGTGTTGATTGTTTTGGTTGAAGCATGATGTGGGTGTGTAGATAGATTATTGAGTCTCTTGTAAATAATAAAGTTGTCTCTTCCCTACCTACTAATTCAGTAGTGGAAATGCAGCAGGAAGAAATCTCCTTTATTAAATGAAGGTGTATTTATGCATGTACCAATTAATTTTTTTAAGGTATCTGTAGCTGGATGGCTATTTCAGACAAGGGTGTCTCCTCCTTGATGATCTTGTTGGTGGTTTTCTTTGTGTTTTTTTTCCACCTACTGCAGGAAATTACAGAACTGTGGCCGTGCCTACATAGCATGTGCACCTAGTAGTATATGCTATGTTTCTTTGTGGAAAATACCACGTTGTCATATGCAAACGATGCTGACTGTATTGCATCAGATCTCTCCTGTCGGAGAAGACGAACAGAGATGCAGAGGCATAGCAGTGGTTGTCCCACCAGTGGTGCACTGTTGGGAATTCGAGGCTCAGAGGCAGATGTATAACCTGCTCCTTGCACAGTGCATGGGCCAGGAGCTCTGCTGAGCTTAAAGAACAGTCATGGGCATTTGAGTGAGCCTGCAGAGGCTTCAGTCAGGCTTCCCTCAACCTGTGGTGGGATGCCACCCCACCCTATGTCTCACCACAGCCTTTCTCTGTGGCTTTGAAGATGGCAGTTTGAGGGAAGTCCTGATGGATTCTAGCTGTGCAGATCTGGGATTTAGTATGCAAGCTTTGAGATGCATAGGAATCATCAGCCATTCCTTGCATCCCTTTGATGACTTGCTGTGGCATTGTGGAGCAGGGCTGTGGTGAGACCTGTATATTCTGCAATCCTGAAAGACACAAGAATTGTTTTCAACATCTGTTTATTTAGCTTTAATGTACAGTCTATGAGCACAGGCAAAATAAATTAGACGTATGAGCAATGCAAAAATTTGTGGCAATGCTGAGTTATATCTAAAAGACAGTAAGAATTGCCACAAAATAATGATTTAATGTAAGTTATAGGTCAGCAGAAGCCCAAGAAAACCTATCTGTGAACTGAATGGTGTCTCCTCCACCACTGTGGTCTCACTCTCCCTTCTCTGCTGACCCATTTCAGTAAGCAGACAGGAACAAAACCCATGGGATGACAAAACAGAAAAAAGAAATATTTTCTGTTGGGTAATGGGCTCAGGAGTGGCAGGCTGGGATGCTGGCAGACAGCAATTAGATCGGCTTAAGCTATACGAAATTGGGGCCTCGGGGCTTCTCTCTGATTCATTTCTTAGCTCTAACTAGCTGGTCTCTGCTCCAGCTGGAGCGAGGCTTGTGGCAGGAGCTGACTGGGCTGGGGCTGGGGCTGGGGAGGGGGTCAGTGCCAGTGCAGCTCCAGGGAGCGCAGCAGCTGGAGCTACGTCCCTTCAGTTGGTCAGTCGTACGTATTCTTCTGTTGATGAGCTTCATTGGAAAGTGAAGAAAATTTGGGGCCTGTTGAGCAGGGGCCCCGAGCACAAGCTTGGCACCAGTGCCCATTGTGTTCTCCTTGCGCTGGCCTGCGTGAGTTTGTGATTGCACAGAGAACCAGGCGGTGCTAGAGAGGATGGCAACTCGCCTACAAAAGGTTTGATTTTGATTTACTTGACTTTGCGGGGTTATTTTTCCAGCCGGATCAGCTTCTCGGGCCGGTGGTCTCCTGGCGCGGCAGCGACCTGTGCCCGGCGCGGTGAGAGATGCGGGCGGGGGCAGCTGGGGCAGCGGCTGCTGAGGCGGTGCTGCCGCCAGACGTCGGATCGCAGCTCCGGTGTGTCCCACGATGCGATAAGACTCCGTTTAATTTGTTTTGGCTGCCCTAGAGAAAGTAATTTGTTATGAAAACCTAAATGTAATAACCTTGCCTGACTTAATTCCTCCGTCATTAACCATACGATGTGCCGTAAGGAACTGCGTGATTCCATTTTTCCCCAAGAATGCTGGATTTCAGTAATCTGCGAGGCTATGCTAACGCTGCAGCTCTGTTCTGTAGCCTGCACTGAAGTATTTACCGAAGTTGTTAAGAAATGTTCATGTCCAGTTAAATTTTCACCTTTGAATTTTGATGAGAATACTTAAAATATTCTAAGGTACTTTGAAGATATCTTTATGGAACACAGCTTTATTATTTGTGCCACCGTATCTCATATAATCTAAGTTGCTTTAGAAAAGTGAACGTCTCCCATTATTTTTCAAGCAAGTGCTTTCATTTACTTGTGGATCAATGGTAGATATATTATTTTTTTAAAAAAAACATAGATGAAGCAGAAAAGAGGGGAGAAATACATAAATATGTAGAGCTGCTCTGTAGTTGCTTACTACAAATGCATTTATGCCTTAGACGTAGTGAAATGCCCTCCTTTTACAAGGTACTTGCTATTATCTGTTCACTTTGATGCAGATGAGTCAGATTATAGTTCAGTGGTAACTATATTCATTGAAAAAATTGAACTACATTGGTCTTAATGTTTCCCCTTATAATTAAGGTAAATACATGATCTTATTTGTAGTACTGGTTGCCTACCCATACATCTAGTAATTATAATTGTTACACCAAATAAAAACAGAAGCACATTTTTTTTCTGATGCTACATGAACTTCATTGGGGCTTGGTAATGATTGCAATGAACATACATTTTTGAAGAAGAGTAAGTAAACAAAAAAAAAATAAATAAAAAGGTTAGTTGGCAGGCTGACAACTTGCTAGAGTTTCTGCTGACTCCTCTGAGTTTCCACTGTGATCGCCTTCCTTTGAAAACAGGACGAACGGGTTCAAATTTATCTGATTGTGGTGTCTAAATTGGCCACTTTTCACTGTCACAGTAAATGAATTTTGATTAAAGAGATGCTTTGAGCAAAGGTGGTGACAGATTTATGCTGTGCAAAGCTTTACCTGGTGACCTGAGTGATTAGGCCGGGCATTATTCTATATTTAGAAAGGAACAATTGAATACAGCAGAAGCAACTGAGGCTTTTTATTACAACTGTGCAGCTAAAGACCACATTTTGGTTTATGATGGATGAAAGCTTTACACTTTTTTGTTTTGCTGTGTATGAAAGGTCAGAGTCCAAGTGCACAGATTCTAACCAAAGTATGTGTCATTTTGAGGCCATAATACATTTTAAATCAAGCGTAAATAACAACAGAGAATGCTGCTGAGTAACCTTAATTCACCGAATGCTTGGAAGAACCACTTTAACAAAGAGAATAATAAAAAAAAGGCAAAGACTTTCAACTCCTAGCTTTTTAAGCAATACTAGTGAAGTGAACCTTTACCTGGAAGACTTCAAAATTCAGATGTATAATAAAGTTAAGTAAGTGTCAGTGTCCTCACACTGCCTCACTCCACATGGAGGAGATTTATAAACTGAAATATAGCTAAGAATATTTTTTTTAAAGGGGATTTAATATTTTATGTGTTCTAGGAGCAGCATCTCTTGTTGGATGATCTTTTTGTTAGCTTTGTATTTAGGACTTTACCTATTGGATAGGTTTAAATAGTCTGCAATATATGAAACAAATGCAAAGTGTATATTTCTGTGTATATGTATAAAAACATATAAGCACATATCTGATGGGAGTAATTTCCTACAGAGAGAAGATGTTGACTGAATGCACTCCATTCTTGCACACTGATTTTTTTTTTCTGTGTGCATGTATGTGTTTTATAGAATATCAGAAGGCTTTAATGATGTCATGTGGCTATTGATAGCTTTCATATAAATTTAAAGGGCTAAAGAACTTATTATCAATTATAGGAATGGTGAGCTGCTAGTAGTATTTTCTTTCTTAGTGGCAGTTAAAACAATTTATATTAGTAAAAATGTGCAATTGTACGTTCCTTATCTGCTGCTAGTAACTGTTCCACTTAATATTTTTGTTTTGAGTAAATGTGAGTTTTGGGTTTTACTCTGGGGTCTCGAAAAGAAATATTTCTCCTCTCATTCTTCTGCCAGGAGATTTTCAGGTACTAGATTGTAGATTTTAGCTGGCTTAGGTCACGTTACATACAAAGGCTATTTTAAAGCAGGAAATTGCTACATTTAGGAATTTTTAAAATTTGTATTCCTCTCAGGACTAGTACAACACTTGTGAGAGTTCTGATGAATATGTGAGTTACATGCTGCGTGCACGGGTAAAAGGAATTATTGTGCAATTTGTCCAGGTACTGTCTTGCATTTGCTGCCTTGGTAACACTGATATCAGAGCAGGTAAGGGTTAGAAGAGATAACAGAGACGGAAGGAAGGCAATACAGCTGCAGTGACGCTGTCAGGGAATGTGACTTTGCCTGTGCTGCCCAGAGCTCTGCCCTGGCTAGAGGGGCAGCCAAGTTGGCCATCATGTGGGGAGATCGGCCTCTGCAACACTAGGAAGGGGCACTTGCTTCCCACCCAGAGTCCACAAGCAGATCTTGTGTTTCTACTACAATCTGTCCAAATTTAAAAATTCTGGAGCTTCTCAAGCCCATCATTTGGTAAGAGGACAGACTGTTTTCTACATGCAGTGTGTAAGGCCAATATTACACGGTCCAAGAGTATTACAAGGAAGTGTTGGTATGTGTAGAAAAACCCTAAAACATATGATCGAGTTTATATGAACGCCTTTATGTGAAAAGTTGTTTTTAAAAACGAGTTCATATTGCATCAAATCCAGGTTTAAATAACAAAGTCCAAGATTCTCCAGTTACTGATGAGTTTTGTACATGGAGCTATTGTAATTTTTGGAAGAGAAGCAGGAGTGACTTCATTTGAATCAAGGGGTATGGCTTTTTTCCACTGTCTCCTGGAACTAGTCTGAGAGAGAAACACATGTTCTTCGTATCCTTCCACAAAACTATTGAGGGTCTGCATTTACAAAGCCTTCATTAAAATGTGCTAGTCCTTCTCAAATAAGTAAAAATGAGAAATGAATTGCCAAGTTTATAAAACTATATGCTCTGCTCAACACTTTCTTTCTCTTTAGCATGGTAAATTAAAAAAAAAGAAAAAAAAAAAGCCTGCCTGGTTGACAGTTTCTAGGAATATTCCAGGCCTTAGTACCAGAAATCTGTTCATATTATTTACATTAATGTCTCCCAAAAGGGGAGAAATATGCAGCACAGTGCTGTGCTAACATAGCCATGCTTTCTACTACTTCTGCAGGTCGCAGCAGTAATTCTTCTTCTTAAGCTCCCTGTAGTAAATTTGTTGATACCATGAGTAATCGTCTTTGGGAGAAGTAATAAGTGAGAGGGAACAGTGGTGGGAGGATAGAGGAAATGGTAAGGGGATGCTGGTTCCAAGAAATAACTGGAGGTGGTAAAATGAAGACTTGTTTGGAAGAATTTTTGAACCAGCGGCAGGGAGACTGGTGCAAGTGAAGTTTCTGAGGGGTGGCAGGTTGAAGCATGAAGGTTGACAGACATCGCAGTTGGCTTGGAGAAACTTATAACGTGTTTGTCCTTTGCTATTTTCATTTATAGGCAAGGGCTTGTTGGCAGCTGCACCAGGTAAATGAAACTGCAGCATCTTCCTTAGCCCCTGACAGGGACCACTTGCATGTGTCTCTCTGTTTCTGAGGGCAGAAATAGGGCCATACTGCTGAGAATTTAGCAAACGGAATATAATAAAAACCAGGCTGAAATGACATCATTCTTTTCTGTTTCATAAGCATGCGCTGCATGTGTGGACAGTGCACAGATGTTTCGCTTTGATAACTTGCTGTGTAGTTTTATGGCCTTGTAATGTCCATAATTAAAGAGGCTGGTTTTACTTTGAACTGCATTAAATTCCTAGAAACACGTATCAAACTTTAAATTATGTGCCTGCAATTTGTAGGATTTTTTAATCAAAAAGTGACTACTTTAGTAGTTAGTGCTTTAAGTATTTTATTACTATTCCTCCTCAATTTTTCACTTCTAAATAGTTTCCAGACATTTTTTCACTATGATGAAGACCTCTGTAGATGTTTTAATTTTCTTTATTTAATTTTTTCTTTCTAATTTCCTTTTTTTTTTCAAATGCAATGTATAGGGAGGTGTTTTGATTTGAGCAGTAAAGTTTGAACACATGATGTTTCTTGCCATCAGGATTTCCTGCCACTGGTGTCTGATACCACTAAAAAAAAAAAAAAAAAGAAGAAGAAATCTGGAGAGTCTACTCTATTGTGTCTAAGAGCAGGATTGACATATGCTGCCTGAAACTGCTGATTGCTAGAGAACAGCTTTGCTAGATGAACATAACACATTCCATAGATTTCTCCCTTTTATGGTCTCAGTTATATATATATTTTTTTTAGCTTCAGTGTAGTTTAGCGAATGTATTTTGCTTTTAAATAGACATTCAACATGTGTCTGCTTTAACAAAGGGCCAACAAGCCATACATCAGATCAAAACATCATTTTTCAGTTTGACTATATAATCCTACTAAATGGAGTGTATTTTTCCTTGTATGTCTTTTCTCTTGTTTGCCAAAGTTCCTGTTCTTTAATATGATCCCCAAGTTTCCTGAGAACCTCCTAATCAAATGACCAGGACCCTATTTTGGTCTTTTGAGTTGATGATTCAGAAGTGTCATAAATTGAGAAGAGGAACTTAAGCAATAATATAAATATAGTGGAGATAGTAGCAGACTGCTTTAGTTATGCATTGATGGTCACACATAGCTTGTGTTTCTTTACACATTTGTGTTTCAGAGCAGTAAAAGGGATCAATAAAATGGAAGACATTTTTCATTTTATATGATATAACAGCTGTCCTGAGTTCTCAAAAAACTCCCAACAACAAAACAAACAAAAAAACAAACATCACAAAACAAAACCAAAAAAACCCCCTCCAACCCAAACCAGCAAAAACAAAAACAAAAAAATCCCCTAACAAAACCAACCCACATTCAAATGCCCCATACTTGTAAAATCTCTGAAGGCAATGCAGCTTTAGGTCAGATGCCTTTTGTGGGTGAGGGAAATATTTCCCTCTTCCATCCCCAAATTGTGGCATCTTTCCTGTGGGCAGGGGATCATCTTCATCCTTGTAATGAAAATGTCAGCTCCTGTTCTGCTGATTATCTTCTTTTTTCTTTCAAATCCCTATTAGTAAGCTCCTATGTTGTCCAGCACTCTCATCATTGTCTTCCTATGCACAGCAGAAGCATGTGATGTTTTTTGTAAATGTTCTAGACTATTATTTAGTTCTAGTTCTAAAGCATTATTTGGTTTCAAGGTATTATGGTTCGTTTTGAGTAACTGGCTCTTCTTCATTACTTACCTCTTGCCAGCTTTCTGTTCATTTAATCATATCAGAAAAGTAATCTCAGTTACAGCTCTTGTTTTCAAGGTAAATCTATCAATTCATGGCTTAGTTTATTAAATTTCAATAAAAAATACTTTCAGTATACTCTGATTTATCTAGTCAGTTATTAACGCTTCTTAAAATATTGGCTTAATTTTCTCTTAAGAAAGGATTGAAGAAAATGTCAGTCTATAACAGATATAGGTCACTTGACGAAATTTGTAGGCATGTTTCATCTTTAAATACAAAGTGTGAAATGTTGATTTAGTCTCTTGCCTTTTCTGAGAATAAACCAGCTTCTTTTGGAAGTTGATCTGCGAACTCAATAGTAAGCTGTCTCTTAGAAGAAAATACAGGAATATAAACAAGAACTTTTTCAGTAGGAACTTGTGGTTTACTCTTTCACATCATTCAATGTAAAAATAATTGGTAAGCTCATTTACTGGTGAACTGGCTTCAGAAGGTGTCAGGGATTCAGTTTTCAGTCATGTGTTTTTGTCCTAAATTCACTACTGATGCAGGAAAAATGAAACAGGAGAAGCATAAAATAGATGAAGTATGAATCTTGTGACAGTAATTGATAGCTAGGTGGAGGCATCCATCCAGAGCTGCCAGCTCAACTTTATACACACCCAGCTTCGTATGATTGAGAAAGAGACTTATTTTACCTAGAGGCAGTTAAGAAGGGGAGGGAGGTGGACTTGCTAGTGGTGATCCTACTCTGGTTGTCTCAGATGTGGCTTGCTTTGTGCTTAAAAAATGAGCTATGAAGTTGCACTTTTCAGAATGAAAGCTTTAAAAAGTTTTGGGGTTTTTTTTTAAGTTTAAATACCATCCAAGTGTACTCGATGACAGTTTTTAAGAGTTGAGATCAGATTTTCAGTAAACTCTTAAGCATTGTAGGATAAGAAGTTTAATAGTTTTTGAGCAAAATAATTTTAGTCACTTGTGCTTACATATAGCTGTGTGCCTTTTGGGAAGAGGCTCTGTTATTGGTTTGTACTGGCTAAAGCCTTTACAGATAGAAAGTTTTCTTACTTCTTTTCATACAGCTGCTGCTTCAGTTCTTGCTTCTCTTCTAACCCTTGGAATCTTGCAGTATTTTTATTAGTATTCTTGTTTTAGCTACTTGGAGGTGAGCAATTACTTAGCAAACTGCTGTCACTATTAAGGGTGTGCATCCAATTATCCAATAATGAAAAGCCTGTATTTTTTTTGCTTCCACCCTCATGGGGCATTAGCTTGACAGGGTGACATTAAAATTATTGTATGTAAGCATTCAGAACCCTCCCCAGAAAAGCATTCCTTATAGTGCTCTGGCTGCATTCCTGCAGTCTAACTCCTTTATAGGGAATTTGGCCAAGATCTTTCCCCCTGTAAAAGTGTGTTTAACTGAAGCACTCAGGATCTTGATCTTACTCCAAAAAATCATAAAATATGAAAAAAAAAAAAGAAGAATTTTCAATAGCTCTTGGAGTTTGGACTTGTATGATGTTTAGGCTGTGTGAATGTCTACATCCCTCAGATTAAGTTTAGAAATTTTCACTTTACTTTGAAGATAAAAGGTGAGACTCTTGCCCAGATATGTGACTCCCAAGAATTTGGATGTGGGAAGGAGTGGCACAAATATGATTGACTCTGAATTTTGCAGAAATTGGCAGCGCTTTGCAAGGTATGAGGGAATGGGTGCACATGCATGGTGTTTCCTCCCACGCCATGTATGCAGAGCAGCATTGGGATTGCTCTGTGCTATCTTGCCTTCCTTGACTTAGTTTTCCTCCTGCACTATCCTGGGAAGCTGTGTATGGAGAGGGAGTGGTATTGGAGAAAATGTTTCATGAGGTTCAAGATATTTTCCCATGTGTCAGTGTGTGTCTCTGACTAACAGAGTCCATGACTGAAGAAGAAAGCAGTCATTACAGAGAAGCTGTGGGATGAGAAGGTAGAAAGGAGGCCAGCCTCCCTGCAAGGAGACGGCTGACCCAGTTTTACAGGCAGAACCTGTAGGACAACTGCAGATGAACCTCTGCTGAAGACATGCAAAGACAACGGCCCTCTCTAAGCTTAAAACTAGGTGGTAGTGCCTAAAGGATGAGTGTCTACCCAGTGGACCTGCTGCTGAAGGCAGGGAGGGTGTCTCAGGATGCATCTCGAGCTGTTTTTCTGAGAAGGGGTGTATGCATGTTGCGTGTTTTGGTTGAGGAGTGAGCTTCTGTCCGCACCTCAGCTGCAAGGCAGTGACATCTCTTTTCCATCAGGGCTGGAATGCCAGGGATGCCTGTCCTATCCTCCACTCACATGAATGACTTGTCTTTGTGTTTTTTCCTCTCTGTGCTTGCTGCTCTAGCACAGAAATGTATTTTTTGCCCTTGCACTGGCTTTCTACAGTATAGTCTGAAGCTGAAAGTTTCCATTAAAAATAAAATTTAAAAAAAAAAAAAAAAGAAGTGTTGAAAGCCAAGCAGTAGGCAACAGCATTGTCAAGGAGGCCTAGAGTTAAAAATTTGTAAAGGAAACAAGTTTCCTTGGAATTAACGTGGAAATACATTTCCACTTAATTTCAACAGACTAACAAATTGTAATGTCTGCAGTTGGCTGACAATGTAGACATAACCCATGAACCAAAAGAAAAGTTTACTTCGGAAGACAGCTCTCAAATTATTTACCTTGGCTTCATCCTCTCCTAAGTTGGGCAGAACACAAGTGTTTCCCTCTCTTGATCCCTGTCTTGGCGGGTTGCTGAGATGCTTTTGGATACAATTCTTAGCACACGAGAGAACTTCCAACATAGCAAAACTGATTGCCAAACCTAAAAAAAAGAAAGTCTGCATGCAGTGATGACCTTCCTGTGATCCTGGATGTCATATTCCTTTTCTGCTGTCTCAATGAATTTTCCACACATTTTTGTAAAGTGTGTTGAGTCTATTTTGGTGATATAATTCATATGAATGTTCTGAGTGCTCTCGTTGCCCAGCCCTGATCTCACCCCACTGCGGAGATTTTTTTATTTTTTCCCATGTTGAAAACTGCCAAAGACTTTAGGCATAATTTTCCCACACACAGTGAAAATAAAACACTTACAAAAATGCACCCAAAAAAACATCCCAACCAACAAATTTTCCCCCCAAAGAAGAGTTCTGTTTGAAAATCAAAATTGGTTGTTTGTTTTGTTTTACTTTGAAGAACAAGTTGAATAGGGATCCAGAAAAGCAGTCTGCTTGGACCTTCTTCTCCTTATCAAACCCCTTATCAAATTGCCCACCAGAGAACTGGAGATTTTGCAGAAGCCCTGGGCAGTTGTAGCCTTGGGGTTACGGCTGCTTAACCTGCCGCACCCTGCTTTGGAAGAAGTTCCTGTTCCTTCAGTGCTTGTGTCCACCCCTTCTCCTTCAGGTTACAGTCTCCTCGTTTGTGCTGACACAGCTGGCTCGGGGCCGTAAGTTGGCTCGCTGCAGTGATTCAGATGAAATCCCAGCATTTCTGGAAGGCTGGGGTTCCAATATCACTTTGTCCGGGGCAGCGCCCAAAGCAGCTGTGCTTGCACAGGATGAGCCCTGATGCAGTGCACCCAGAGGGCAGGGAACAACAGGAGCTTTCTTTTCTGGCTTTATTTGAGAGCTAAAGAAAAGGTGCTTTGTATTGCCCCCACCTGAGAGTAGATCTCATTGACTACCTGGGAGGGTCAGCTGCAAGCACTATGTGATAGATGTCATAAGGGTTTTTTTCGGAGATGCTGGCAGTGACCCCTAGAGCAGCCCAGAATTTGGGAGTCATAAAGGAACTGCACATTGGCTGTTTTCTTTGTAAGTGTCTAAAAGTGTCACACTTTTTTTTTTTTTTTAAGAGAAGCCATGCAGGATACTAACTTGACAATCAATTGTCTTTTAAGATGGCCCCTTCATTGCTGAAGGATGATGGCAGGTACTATATATTTTAGCCAATATGCAATATTATTTATTTATTTTACCCCAAGCGATCTTTAGGGCTGTCAATCTGTTGCATTTTGCTGGTCCTAAACTAAACAGAATAACTCAGGATCCTGTAACCAAAGCAGCCCTTCATAAATGAAGGTCAGTTGGGTGCAGTGCTGTAACAACAGCCTGTAGGAACAGCCTTAGACCAAGGCATTATTGTTAAGCAGAGGAATATTAACTACACTGGAAGTTCCTGAAAGTGGGTGGTTTCTACTGCCAAGCTCAGTAACGCTTTGTCATAATGAAAAAACAATACTGTCTGCAAGTAGGGTTTGAAAGCGTCTCCTCACATCTGTTTGTCTGAGCTTGGGAAAAGATGCCATTGGATGAGAGTCACAAATCCTGCTGTGACTGTGTTTGTACTTGAAGGAAAAGCTTTAAATGCCAGTGAAAGCCCAGGCATCTTTCATGAAGCTAATTTTAATTTATTTTTAGACTTGATTAATAGTTACTGCAGTATTTGCCTTGCACATTTTTAATGGAATGCTTAAAAAAACTCATTTAGTATGTGATCCCTTCTGTGTAATTGTGCTGTCATACAATGTCTTTGGTGAGAATGAACTAGCACAGTTTTACCCAGAATTGTTTGGAAGACACCAGCATGGAAAGCAGAGATGACTCACAGTGCCTTGGAGGAAGAAGAGCTAGCAGTTAACCACAGAACATGGTATTATCTCTATGCCAAAGCTGGCTGAGAAAGCTAGCATATTTTCCACTTTGCTATTTCAGGGGGAAAAAAAATACTGCAGAGAAATATTGGCTCTTAAAGCAATCTTGATAATCTTGTCAACTTTATGAGTTTAGAGCAGGTAGCATGGGAGGCATGTGAATCAAAAGGACGTGGTAGTTCCCGTCTAGAAACCAGTTATTTTTATTTGATGAATAAATACATATGAAATAGTCTCCTTATTTTTAGTGGATTCCTCTGAGTAAATAAACTTGGTTGCATAACAAGAATGTGGTATGTGATAGATAGAGCATATGATCAGATAATAAGTATTTCTGCATAAATTTATTTTCTGTGTCTGTATTCTTATTTCTTTAGAAGTATCTACATGGCATCTGTTTCTACTGCAGGCAGTTTCCCAGATGCCTGTAAATAAAGAATGTCTATTGCAAATGAAATAATAAGTATCTCTTCTCAGTTGTTTTCTTTTTGCATTTAGTGCAGTAATGTTCCTGTTGGTGAAAATGGCTCAACTTTACAGACAGAATTAGGTGAAAAACACAGCAGTTAAATCTTCATTTTGGCTTCTTTACAATAAAAATCTGTATTTTAAAGTGTATGTTGACTATTTTCTTTTGGTGATATGTTTCATTTAAATTACCTTGACATTTCTTTTTATATCTTGTGACCTTTTCTTTCATTTACACAGAAAATAGAGTAAGAAAGGGGTTAGCTTCCATTTTGGGTCCTGCTTCTTTTCCTTACCCATTACCTTCTGAAAGATGTAAAGACATATTATTGCTCTTGTGGTGCACTGACCTGGGCCTGTTCTGGTGTAGATCTGCTGCTCCACTTCTTTGTATGTAAGGGTGCAAGCTTGGGGATCAAACTTGAGCCATTTTCTTCTTGTTTCTGCCAAGGAGAAGGTGAAAGACCTCATGAAATATTGGATTTCGCAAATGGGCTGCCACTTGTGCCAATTACTTCACTTCATTTAGTAAAAAGAAGTAAAAATAATGGCATAGGTAGGAGCAGTATTTTGGCAGTGGCCACAGGAGAAGTCATACTGAAGGATGCCTCAGGATTGTCTTGGTTTCCAAGCATCTGATAAGGAAGGCACTGAAGAACCTCTGTGACAAGGAGCTTGAAGTTGCTTTCAGGCTTGTAGGGTATTGCAAGCATATTGTCTTGTGGACAGGAAAAAGCCCTAGGTGAAGACTAAGCCTGTAATTTAGTCCTCTGGTTAATAGTGAAATGTCTGGATGACTTTATATAACAATGACTATCAAGGTGTGAATCTTCTTTGCCCTGATGAAACCACCTGAAACAGTGATTGGTAGTTGGCATTGGCTGTGAGAAGATCTGCTTTCTAAACTGTTTCCTGCTTGGGAGAAGTTGATTTAGGGTGTTAGTATTGTGGGAGACATCCACTGGGCTCTCAGCAGATTAGTATCTGATGAACAAGCATTTTTTTACACCTGTAATTTCAATAATAAGTGATTTCTCCTTCACTTTCCACCCCTCCTACCTTGTATTTCAGTGACTGTTATGCCATAAGATGAGTTTTCTTTAGATATGTAAACAAGATGATGTGGTGCAAATTACAGAAGATTGCAAAGCCTTGATTTAGTTTTCTCTCTGCTGTGAGCAAAGAGAAATGATTTAAGAACTGACACTCAGGGTTTTTACTTTGGCTGAGCAACTGTTCTGTTGAGGCTGATTATTTCACATGCCAGTGGTTGAGAGGCAGCTTCAGATTATTCCTGCTGCTAGAGTGAATGTCCTTATTTATCCTATCTTCCCTTCTACTGAGGATAATTTGGGCTTTAATTTTCCCTCCTGTCCTCACCTTGTTTTGGCAGCTGATGAATAGGAACACTTCCTGTGTCTCAAATGTTTTACATAAGATCTGCTGGGGGGGGACCACAAGCTCTACAAGAGTGACCCTGCATGTTATTATTTTGTATTATCGGGTCTTTTTCCACCTGGAAACTGCTATTGGTAGGGGAAAGTATTAAAGTATTTCAGGGTTGCAGAAAAAGAAACAAAAAAAATTCAAGGTTGATTTCGGGCTGAAGGGGAAATTGTGTGTGGGGTGGGGGGAAGTAGAGAAAATGGTTTTTGTTGGTCACAGTTGGTGCTCCTGCTGAATACGTGTTTGTGTACATAGGGAGTGAGCACATGTGCAGGCACTCCATACAGAGAGAACACATACTTAGACCATATGTTCATTATTTTATAAGTTTTGTTTTCTCTTGCATTTTTATCCAGCTTTTAGGGGGCTATTTTAATTGGGATTAAATATACCTATGTAGGGCAGTAACTAAGGTACAAATTCGGTGTTTTCCTTCTCACCCTCTGTATGTCAGCAACATTCCTTGTGCTCATTCTCTGCCAAGAAATTAGTTTTTTTTAACCTAGAGCCTGTTGTGAGGAAGAGAGGAGATTGCAGCATTCCTCCAGGCGTGGTGGGGCTGGGATTCATTTACAAATTTTGTCCAGAGTTGCAACACACTCCTCTGTACTTAGCATGTACCAGGCTAAGCTAGCATGTAAATTTAAAAATAAACTGAAAAAGCTCTACTGCAGTCCTGTACCAGTGCACAGAATGCTGTCTTCCAAAGTTCACTGTTTATGCCTGGTTTACAAAACCAGCACATATTTAGTTTGGTTCCTAGAAGAGATGTACATGCAATGTCAGTAAGGTCAAATAATTTTGCTGGTTTGGCTGTGAAGTAATTTTGAAATGTGTTTTAAAGATACAGGACTCAAGACAAAAAGATGTGCACATACACCATTTGTATCTATAGGAAGAAATAGTTTCCTGTGGTTTGTGTGTCAAATAGTAAGACCTGGGTATAACACTCATATGAACTGTGTTTTCAGTGTTTGAATGGTTAGGTGTGCCCAAGTGTCTCACAGGGTTCTAAAGTTCCTTTATAGCATTTTATTATTGCAAATACCTAGTAAGGTTTATTAAGTTGCATATTTTGTATGTCAAAGAGTATGTTATTCAAACACCTTTTATATTCATGGACCTGGTAAATAAAATGAAGAATAACGATTTCTGAGATTGCTGATGATTCTTCTCTGCTTCTTTAGCTACTGTCTCCTTTCTTGTTCTTTGTGGTTCTGTTATCTACAAAAACATTTAGATTAGTGTGTTAATTAGTTTATGTTAACCAGCAGAGGGCTTCCACCTCAAAGCAAACAGCCTTATCCCTTCTGCAGTTTCCTTGGTATCCTCTTAATCAGAGAAATGGGAAATAGACATTTATTCAGTTGTCTTAGGGTACTTCCCTGCTGGCAGAATGATCCTCAATTACATGTTAATAGATTCTTTAATACAGTTTGGGTTTAACTGACTTCCAGTTACTTTTAATACAACTGTCAGCATTTCCTCAGGAAACTTGGATGATCCAGTAGAAGTTTCTTATGCTTCACCAAAACCTAATTTTTAAAATTATTTCTAAGTTTCTAAATGTAACTGGCATGTTGCAACGTTTCTGTGCATATTCAGGTATTAAAAGTGTTTTGAACCCCTTCTTAGTATGAACAGAGCAGTTGCTGAGCAAAATAGTAGCAGAGCGTAAACTGATCTTACAGTGTAGATTAAAGCAGTGCAAGTTGCATTTATGAAGTTAGAATTTGTTTAAACCCATATGATCATTGCAGAATGCTCAAGAGCAAAGAGGAATATATGTGGAGACAGGATATTACAAAAGCACACAGCTTTTCTGGGAGGTTGGAGCTGCCCGAGGAGATGCAGGGGATGGTTTGATTTGTAGCAGCCTTATTGTCAGCTGGGCTGAGCAGTTTGGAGCGGGTGGGTGCCTGGTGGAGTAAGGGTCAGTGCACGTAGCACAGAAGGCACTGAATGCTGCCTGGCTGCTGTAGCACTTCTCCAATTTCTCTCCCAGACTCTCTAAGTGACTTCTTCAGATCTGCTGTTGATAACTTCTTCTGGTGGTGCAATGAACAGATGAGTGAAAAACCCTTACCATCTTTTCTTCGGGCGGACAACTTCTCTGTGCTCAAAAATTCCATACTTAGTTAAAATCTTCCCAGCCTATTAGCACTTGGGACGTGTTGGCCAACAGCTGTGAGCCAAGTGCTTCCCTGGCCAAGCCTCAGCTTTGGAGGGGAGGTGGCCCTATGGTTAGGAGATTTTAAAAAAGACTTTGTGCTATGAAAGCAAGAGCACCCCAACTCAGGAGAACTTGTGTAGGAATCCAGGCAGTGACTACAGTTAGTGGGAGCCTTTAGCAGAGCTGTCTTAATTAGTGAGTTGTCATGCCCCAATCAAACCCCACTAAAATAGTTAATTACATTTCAAGCAGGGATAATAACAGAGATAATAAGCGAACTGCTGAACGCTAAATCACAACGGTGTGTCACCGTGACTGCGTCGCTGGTGCCATCCCAGGCTGGCCGCGGCCCCCCCCCGGGCGATGGGAGCCATCCGGCTGGATCCCGGCTGGATCCCTGCTGCCACCTGCCGGCACTGCCCGCCTCCCACGCGGGCATTCCTGCCGGTCCTGTCGCGGCGCTGCTCGTATTGCACAGGGAGCCCGTGAAATAATACCCAAGGATTTACACGTGGCCCGAAGTCACCTGAGTCCTGTTGCTTGTCCCTTTAGGTTGTACGACGGCATCAAACCTCACGTCAACATCTGTGCGCTGGGAGAGCAGAAGTTATTTTACCTATATATATATATATATATATGTGCTGCTTCACTTGGAAAATAGTTATTGGCTGCCATGAGGAAAAACTCATCTGTGTATCGGCAAGGCTGAAACTTAACACAGTTCGAGCCCTTTCCTCCTGTACTCCTCAGAATATCATAGAATTATTTAAATTGGGAAGGACCTCAAAGATCATTGAGTCCCACCGTTAAACAACCGCTGTCAAGTTCACCACTAAACCATGTCCCCAGGTGTCACATCTTCAGGTCCTTTAAACACCTTCAGAGTATCCATCCTACTCTTACCCAGCAGAGCTCAGTACTTTAAACTGCTCGTACCCATCAGTGACTGCCCAACTCCTTGTGTACTTGGAAGGAAATTTCCTCTGAAATTTGGGGTTTACGTCAGTTTTGGAATTATGCTGATGAAGAAAACCAAAAGCTTATGAATGTATTTGTACCCAATTGAAGCAGGTGTGTGTCTTATGCACAGTTAACTTACCTGCTCTTTTGGCATCAAAGTATTTCAGAGAAAAACGGTATTTTTTCCTAGGCAGTTCTGGTGGTTCTGCCCGTCTTACAAATACCTTTTTTGCTAACAACTAAATTGTACGGCACCTTGTTTGTGCTTCTTGCTTGATTCCTCTTTCATAGCAAGAGTGGTCGTTATCCCTACGTGCAGCTGGTGTTGAGGGGAGAACCAGGTCCAGATTTGCCTTGCACTTTGTAGAAACTGCCACTCTGGTTTTACAGGATTTCCTTACCAAAGTAAGTGCAGCTATTAAATCAGAGAAAATATTGTCTTCCCTGATGCAGTGAATCCTTCCGGGGTACAGAAGTTGAAAGGAGGGAGGGAGACTGTGGTGGGAGGTGCATCGTATAAACCTGGCCGAAAGCTGGTTTATCCTCTGCAGGATAAAACATTGTCTGCAGTCTGATTCCCCCCGGCCCTCCCCTTTTTTTTTTTTCTTTCTTCTAGACCTCATAAAGTTGGAAATGTGGTTGGGATGCTTGAAGAAGTCCTACAGTGTAGAACTCCCTCCTCTTTTAGGTGCTCATTTATGGTATTGTGTATTTTTAAGTTGGGAAAAAAAAAAACAAAACACAAAAAACAAAAGGGCAAAACGGGTAGCAAATCAGAAACATAATTTTCCTTTGTAATTAGGGCATTCAAGGGCTCTGTAAGGGTTGTGATAGAAACAATTAATAGGCATTGCTTTTGTGTGAGACAGAGGGCCTACTTAAGTAGGTCGTGAGGCTGGTAGCCAGGAGACCTAGTTTCTTTTCTTAGCTTCCCTGCTTATCCTTTCTGTGATCTTGGGCAAGTAACTTCATTTTTGATCCTTTTCTTTCTTTACTATTTTTTTCCTTCACAGTTCCATTCACACTGAGTTTCTCACTTTTGTACTCTGCACAAAAACGGACACGGCCTTGACTGGAAGTTTGAGGCTCTGTTGAGATACCACAGCGTGGCTGTTTTGCTGTAAATAATTATGCAGAAATATGGGTTACTTTGTGGATTTCCTATGTGAGCATTTCATAGGGTACCTGTGAAACAACACACATGCTGTAGATAAAGACCTCCAATGGAGGACAGGTTGAGAAGGTTTCAAAACTGACTGAAACTCCCACACATCTCTGCCTGAAGATGATGAGCAGGGTTGGGGAGGGGACCATATGTAGCAGATGTGGTGGTGTTGGGGCAGTTTGTGGGACGGAGGCTTTCTTGGGGCTGCTGGGGGCACCCTGCACCTTTCACTGGCTGCATCAAGAGCTGTGTAGCAAAGGGTTGAGTCTGCAGGCAAGGTGTTTTTAGTGGGCTTTTGATGATGCTTAATCCAAATGGCTTTATGACTGGCTGGTGATGAGTTGTTACCACCTGAAGGAAAATACCCAGGAAGCCTGAGAGAGAGGTATCCTCTCAGCTTTTGGAGCAGTTGCTGTCCCAGGAAGCTGTAATTATGAATCATCCGTGTTACTGTCTTACTGAGTCATGAGAAATGATAGACTAGGAAATGCAGGAATTAAATTAACATGTGAATTCTGCCAAAAAACACAGCCCAACCAAAACCAGAGCACGTCTGAGGAGTTTTGGTGTTGTTTTTTGTCTTTCTGCTTTGTTGATTTTTTTACACTGAACCGAAACCTTTTCCGTAAAACTTTGTTGTTGTTGTTGTTTTTGCTGGTCTTAGGGGAATGCAGTGGCTGTGAGCCATGTATGTGTGTATGTGTGTTTGTTTAACAACTTTTAGAGAATTCTTTGACAATCGGGCTGTGATAGATGGTAAAAATCCTGATGGCATGTTAGGCTATGCATATTTGCTCTTGTTCACCTCTAAAAATAAAAAAAAAAGAAAGGAAGGCGGGAGGAACCAGTTTAGCTTTCTACTTCAAACCCTTTGTTTCTTATGCTGTGATTCCCTCGTGGGTTTTTTACTGAGATGGGTTTGTATTAAGTGAAACAAAAATAATGCCTTAATCTTTACATACATAACCTGGAAAATATGAAGACTATATACTTGTATGATGTCTTCATAAGGGAGAAAACAGTCAGGTTGGAAAACTGGCTAAGCTTATTAGAGGTGTACCTTTTTTTTCTCTTAAATGGCTTTGTAAAGTGTTTTACATGATTAAATTTAATCCTCTAAAGTGTATCAGATGCTTAAGTTTCCAACTGTATGGCCTTGCATGATTAAGGCATGAATTAACCTGCAACAGTTGCTCAATATGTAGTTTTTCAAATGGCAATTGCTGTTTTCTCTTGATCATGGGTAATTTATTTTTGATGCACACGTACAACAATGTAGACTGATATGAAACTTCTTGTGACCTACAAATAAAAAGTGTTATGTGGTAATGACAGTGTCGCGATCTATCGTGATGAATCCTTTCTTGCGATCCAGTGATACCAAACTGAGCAAAGCATTGCACCACTCTGTGTCTACAGTAGCAGTGGAAATGTTACAGTCAATCACCCACAGCAGTGTTTTCACCCTTGCATCACCAAGTTGTGACTTGGCATCATGATATAAAGGCAGAGGTCCAGACAGGTCAGGATAATTCCTAAAATTAAATTGCTCCCTAGACTCAGGGAAGCTCTGGGATTTATCCTGGCATTCTGGGTTAACCTGAAAGGGTTCCCTTCATGCTGGTTCCTCTAATCTTCTGATTTTAAGTAGTACAGTGGAGAGAAGATGACTGTGATCCTGCAGTTCCTACCAGGGTTTTTATACATTTGGCTGTGTATAATTTAGCCAGTAATAGCTGTGGGATTTTACAGTTCTCTGTACTTTTCAGCACTGGCAATTCCAAATGTTTTCTTAAAAGAAATAAGTTGACTTGAAGTATGGTCTTTGATTATTTGATTTTTACATTAAATCCTGCCTGTTTATACATGAACTGCCCCAAAATGGATATTCTGGTGTTTGGGTCTCTAGGGGTATGTCACTCCACATTCTCTAAGTCTAAGTTTAAGCAAAAGGTCTAAAGAATCAAAACAAAACAAACACCCCAGCCCTACACAGGTCTCTTGTCTCATAAGGGATGGGCAGTGGTGTCTGTTAACAAAGACAAAAAACTCCAGACTAGAAGGACTTCCTGACAAAGTGAGAAAAGCAAATGTCAGCAGTGTGTGCTCATATTTGTGCACCCCTGCAGTCCCCTCCACAACCCCACTACATCAGCACTGACTTTGGGAAGTGGTGGAAGACCCAGTATGTACATATGCATTACCTCGTCAGGCGAGGTCAATTTAAATGCAGCCTATTAAATTATTTACAGAAGACAGTTGGCCGACCCATTGTGCTGTGTTAGTGGGAGCCAAAGGTCACTTTGGTGTGCCTGGTTGATTCATAGGGTAATCTGATACAGTACTTAGCTTTTTGCCTCCCAGTCAGTGGGTTAAACCTTATCCTCTTATTATGAGCCAGAGAATCATAAGTTTCAGCAACAGCCAGAGCCTTTGTTTTTAATGGTTTTGAAGAGGCTGTGCAGCAGAATCCAGGGGGCTGCAATAGCATCTGCCAGGGGGTTGAGGTTGTGTTCTGCAATAGTGTAAATCTGACTGACAGCTTGGGAGCTGGAACACTGTACCCTTGTTTTCTTAAGCTGCTTGTCCTTTTGCTAACATAATCTGCAGCAGTTAGGATATTGAGACATTAATGTTTATTCTTCAGATAGGTGGCATGTTTTTGTGTTTTGGGTTGTTTTTTTTCCTCTGAGTTCCTCACCACCAGCATCTGCTTGAGGATTCACTGAGGTGATTTTACTGGATGTGTCACACATTCAAGTCTATTATTTTGCTGCAAGATAGAAACTTGTGGGCCTTTTTGTCAACTTACATCTTGGCGACAAATTCTATCAAAACCCATGGGTATTGGGGTGCCTTGGTATAACCAATTTCCATCTGCTTTTGAATGCTCTCCTTGCCTCTCCCCCATGTAAGGCTTATTCCCTCCTAGGAGCACTGCTGGTTCTGGCATGCAGGGCAAGCACTGCACCTTTCAGTAGCACCTGACTTTTTAAAAACTTCACGCCGTGGAGTGCTTTTCCCAGCTGCTAGTTTAAAGAGAAGGTGGCAGAACCTAACACAGCTGGGAGTGAAACCTATTTATGAGCTGCAGTGACCCCAGGGGGAGTCTGGTCACTAAATATCTGCTCATGCACAGGTTTGTTTATGTCCATGCACTTGCATTTACTTTGTTTTTAAATGTGCCACCAGATACAGAGGCACAAATGTTTTCAGCACACTGTTCAGGGTGCTTGTGCTGTGGACAGGCTCCAGGATTTTATTTTCCCTGTCTCCAAGTCCACAGAGCTGCACAAGTGCTTTCCTATTTTTGCACGCAGAGTTCAGAAGTTTGCACTGCCATTGAGCTGGCTGAGGAAAGGAGGAGTTTTGCTTCGGTGGTTGTGCTTTTAGGAGAGCGAGCCTATCATATTTCACTCTAATCCTAAGCGATAGCCACGCAGTCGGTTTTATTGTTAGGAGAGCCTTCCTGGAGCTCCTTCACCAGGCTTTTCACTAAGGGAGATCAGGGCAGCCAGAATGAAGAGGCAGAAGTGTGGTCGATCCATTGTCCCTCATGAGCTGTGCCATGCCAGGGAGTGATCTCTGCCTGCTCTTCCCTCCTCGTGGGCTGTTTTTGATGAGCCAGAAGAGAGGACTGAATTGCATGCACGCTCCTGGGGACCGATGCCAGGGCGAAGAGTGGAGCTACAGTTTTTGTTCTTGAGTGGAGAATGGGGAAAACGCTTGCCTTAGTGCTATATTCTGCTCAGCTGTTACATGCTTCTCTGAGCTGCTGCAAGGTGCCACTTTCTGCTGCTTTTCTCCCCTTTGTTTTCTTTGGCAGCTCCCTAAGTGCTGTATCAAAACAGCTTCAGGGGAGCTGCGCTGGCACAGTGACCTACCTCCATACTGGTGCTGGTTTAAATGCAACAAGAAGAAACCTGGACTGAAGTTGGATTGAATTTGTTTCCACGAAAACCACTAAGAAAGGGCACAGGGACAATTTCAGAAAAGTCTGTTTGGAACCGACGCCAAAAGCTGGGTTGAAAGAAAATGAAAAAGGAGTGTGTCTCGAGATCTTTCAAACTGAAACAAAACCCAGGCTCCCTCTCCCGTGCTGTCAGCTGGATAAATTTCTCCTCCTTGTCAAGGCAGACAAAGAGATTGTTTCGCAGCGATGGTGAACTCTCCTCCATGTGCCTGCAGCAGGTAGATGAGGATGACGAGAACTGGATCTACAGGAGCCAGCAGAGAAAAGGTGACTCACTTTCTCTTTAACCTTTGCAATTGCTGCTGAAGTGTCAGCCCCTGCTCCACGCTGCTCCGTCCAGCTGCTCGGGTCCCACCGGGAGCTGGGAGCTGCAGGTGGGGTAGCAGGAGGAGGAGGAAGGCAGCACAAAAGCCGAGGCGCAGCACTGCCTTGCCAAGTTTTTTTTTGTGGGGGTTAAAACTGTGAAAGCTTATAGTAATCAATGGGGAAAACCTTTAATTTCCCATCTGGCCAGCATAAAGGTACTGATTGTGTGGAGCATAGGTAAGTTTTGTTTATGTTTCTGGTAGCTAATAGTCACTAGTGACAGAACCTTTGGGCCAGTGCTGCAAGAATCTCTCCTCAAAATGTGGAAGCGAAAGCCATATAAGACTCCACTTCTAACAGACTGGGTGGCTTTTTGGATGACTGCCTCATGGTCCTGCTGGAAAATTTTAAGTGTATTTTCTTTTATGAGGGCAGATTGAGAAACGGTCCCAGATGCAAAATAAAAGAGAAGATGAGATAGTGATGGGAATTGCTCCACAGAGAGAAGGAGGAATATCTAGGATATGAGATTGCTCCGAATGAACCCTTGAAATACTCAAACCTGGAGTGTATTTTATATGAGATTTTGAAGAAGTACTTTTATTTTTTGTGGTTTCTTTTCAAATGGAGTTTGTCAGGTGTTTATTCAAACATACCTCATATTTACCATAAATCGAATTTCAGAAGTTTGCTCTTCTGAGATGGTGAGCTACAGCTACTAGTAGCTGGCTGGCAGGCAGTGGGTTGTGTGTGGTTAAAAATACCCAGTAAAGCTAGTGATTTGGTTGTAATTTCTCTAGTGCTGCCAGAGAACTAGTTTGTTAATAGGAAGTGTAAGGTTAACTCAATTTTGCTATAAGGTCACTTTTGAAAGAGCAGGCAGGCTCTCCAATGGCATTTGAACTTCAAAGGGCCTTTTATTTCTTTTCATTTCTGGGAGCAGTTAGTAGCTATTTGACCAGAATTTCACTTCTGAGTCAGAATAGATTGTGGCTTTAGTAAATGGTTTGTATGCAGGAACACTAACACAGGATGTATATGCTTGGGCTTTGCTCCCAGCATGCTAGGAGACAATTTTAATCTGTGCTTTGAAGGTTGTTTTTTAACCTCTTTCGTTGCTGAAAAACTTCTAAAAAGGGAGTTTGCATTTGCAACCAGTGGCTAATTTTTACTTCTGATTGTTGATATCTTGATATTGTAGAGCAATGTCAGATACACTTCTAACACCTGTGGGATCTTGCATGCTGTGTATCAGAAGAACCACTCAGCCCTGATGGTGGATGCTGTGTAACTTCCACAAGGTTTCTTGTGCTGCCTTCCTTAGCTCATGCTTAAGCCACAGGGCAGAGATGGGAAGGGAAGCTTTACTGATGGATTAATGGTGTATTAATTTTTCTGAGTGATTTACATAAAGAGCCCATTGTACAGGCTTGAGGGGGAGGGCAAAATTCCTCCCGTAATTGGTCAGCAAGCTATGAAAGCCTCCCTGCCTGCCTGTAGAGGGGAAGACAATATGTAATTTTTGAAGGGAAGGTGAAGGGAGATACAGCTTTTGCAGTGCTTATTTCCTCTTTACAGGGCACAGTTTGACTCAGCCTGTAAAATCTGCCTGGATCATAAATCTGTGCATTTCTGTCTGATCAGGATCCTTTGCCAAACTAGCAGGGATTGCCAGGGCTGAAGGGAGTGTGGAATTTTATATACTCAGGCCGGAGAAACTTGTTATGGCTGCAAGTATTCTACCCTGGGCTGTGAGTCAGGCTTGCACCGTGTTGGAATAGTTTGCGTATCCATACCTGGCAGAGTTGTTATCTTGGGTTTGTGTTCAAAGGCAAAACATGTGTGATAAATGGCCTGTTGTGTTCTCGAGTTAATTTGCTCCACTGGACTGTTGCATTACTGCTTGCCAACCTTTGTAAAACTGAGGGCTCAAAACTGTATTGTCTTTGATGCTTGAATTAACCACTTCACTTAAATTAGCACAAACTGGAAAGAAATGAGAGGCACAGCAGACTGTAAGGATCGCTAGTTTTATATAGAAAACCAAACCGTGTATTTTAAGCAAGATGAAATTTTAATAGTTTTTCAGCTATCAGAATAGTTTTTCCTGAAATTTATCCTCAGGTAAATTGTTAAAAAGATAGGTCTGACAAATCACTGGTTCTCCTTCAACCCTCTCCCTTGCCTAACTGTATGTGTAAAGGCAGGAGCGTTAACAGAAGCTGGAAATGAAGGAATTCTTGTTGTTCTTTCTGAGCTGTTTCTCTTCCTGTCTTTTTAAACCTCTTATTCTTTTGCCACTTCACTGCTCTTCCAGGCTCATATTGCATTCCCACGAGGCTGCTGGGTGACAGGCACAAGGCAGCATGTGTTGCGTGGTATTTCACCAGCAAAGTGGCTAATCTGCCTTGGCTGCAAACGGGAGCTTGCACACAGTAGCAATCAGAGAGATTGGTTGGATTTGTCAGTTTAAAATGAGAAAGAAAAACAGAAGTAAACAGTAACTATGAACCTGAGGCACACCCTGATGTCCTACGTGTGTGAAAGTCAGAGGCTGCTGATGTGTTATTCATTTTTAAAATGTACACAGCAGTGCAAGGTGTTTTGAGAACTGGTAGCACCAATCAGACTTCACATTTGATAAAGCTGTTAGTGAAAGAGACGGTAAAAGTTGACAGTAAAATAAAGGTTTGTTGTTTGAAACATTTCTTGCTCAGCCCTCTTCATCCTCAGTCAGTTGAAAGCCCTTTGAAATGAGGGCACACTGTAACTTGTGTTTCTCCTCTTTAATCAGAATTTTTAGTTCAGATTTGTTACTTTTTAAAGTAGGAGGTACTTAAGACTGAAGCTCAGAGCAGTTTTTTCCTTTAAAAAACACATTATCGAAAAAAGACTGAGAGAAGTATTCTTTGAAACTGAAGCAAAGGTTCTTGTGTGTGTAGCAAAGGGTTTCTGAGGTGTAGAAGACTGTGACAGTCGTTCATGTGCGCCGGTGCAGCTTACCATTAAGTATGACATAGGAAGTTAACTTTGAATAAAGATAACACATGAGTTAGTTCACGGTACAGGTCTCATGATATTTACTTTGATTTTGCAGAAAAGGAAATGAGTCACATTGCAGCATCAGAACTTCTTACCAAGCTTTGCTGACCTTTTTTTTTTTTTTTTTTTTTTCCCCTTTCTTTCTTTCTTCCTTGCCCTTGGTTTTGGTGGTTGGAAAAGGAGAGCTTGTGCCCACAGCTCTGGGCAGTGTTCCCTTCATGGCTGGTCTTGGTGATCTTCCCACTGTGCTGCCAGAGATGAAGAGAAAGATATGATGTTTCTCTGGAGCAGTTAAATATGCCTGAGCATATTTCTAGCAGTCAGGTCTGGCCGCAGGTGGCAATGCATCAGAAGAAGTGTTACTCAATGGGAAGGTTATCCCCCTTCTCCCCTCATCTCCTGTCCCTGTCTATTGCTTTGATTTTTTACCCACTCCTTCCATTTCACTTGGTTGCTTTCCAACCTTTCTGCAGCATGAGAAAGCTAAAAGCTTTGTCTGCATTTTACTGCAGGCTATACTACCTGGAAAACTTATCTGGAGTCATTAGTCAGAGAAACTTTGCTTCTCAGGTAACTGCTGTGTTTTAATGACTGTTCAGCAGGTGGGAGCCATTGGCTTTCTGCTGTCTGCTGGCCAAGTCTCAGTCCTTAATACTGAAGCGTGTGGAGTGCCCTTTTTTTTTACTTGCAAAACCAGTCTATGTGTGAAGCTTTATTTTAATGCTAAAAGTCCTTTAAATTCATAGGTCACTATTTGTGGGCTCGGCCTTCATATCCTTGTGGTGTGTGTCTGATGGAGCTAGTCAAGACATCCGGATCACAACTCTGACCAAAAACTGTCAGTTAATTTCCTAACCACCTACAGTTTATCATGGTCTGAGAACATCACACTTCCCAAGGAGTTAGGTTTCCATAAATGGAACAGTTACTGAACTTCTGTCGTAGTAGCAGTATTGGCAATCCCTTATTATGCCAGTAAAGATGATGTTCTTTCACTATGTCCATACTACCTGTGGTTGGTTTAAACATGTACCCTGTAAGTCTAATACTATCAGATGGATTTTTCTTCACATTCCAGAGACAGAGTTGGGACTGAAGACCTTTGGTTTTTTTTGTAATTCTGAGGGGTTTGTATTTTCAGTGCTTCTTGTAGAAACTCAGGGTAAGGATAGGTAACTCGGATGTTATCTAACTGCAGCGTCAGAGCATCACCTCATTCTTCAGCCCAAATAATTTTTAAATTCTGTTTTCTTAAGTCCTGAATGCAGTTTACGAGGAAATTTCAGGAACAGAGCAGTAATCACATGTTTTTTTTCAGTAATGACATGTAAGAGTACCAAGAACTACTAAGTCCCCATAAGGAAGATTACTGAATCCAGACTTCTTGTTGCTATTCTAATGTAAAATCATTTTATGGGGCTTTTTTTTCTGTATGTTTTTGCACAAGATTTTGTGTTCATGGTGGGAGAAGTCATGTCAGTTTACTACATAGATAAAGGCCCATAAACCCAAAGGGAGCTGTTAGGGTTTGTAGAAGCTATAACATGATGGATTATAGTGCTGGGGCGTGTGTGTCTGTAAAAAGGATTCTTGGAAGCTTTGGGCAGGTCCATAAATAATCATTTATAGAAACCTCAAAAACCATTTCTGTAAGAGACTGGAATAACTCCAAAACACATATGCTTTATATACCTTTATGTGAAAGACTTTTAAAAATAAATTAATGTTTATTTTTAGACATGCAGTTTTGTATATATAAACACACATATACAAATCTAAATGTTTAAAAGGAAAAAAGGAGAGATTTGATCCAAAGGCTAATTTTCTGTCTTGTCATACCTTTTCCTTTTACGTGTTGTATGTTCTGTGTGCAAAGATAAAACTAGATAAAGTTGTATGCATTTGTAATAATTTGCCTATATGGTCAAGTTTACATCGTAATATTTGTTGTTGGAAGTGTTGGATATTGTGCTTTTGTGGAAGCAGAGATACTACTTACATTGCTGAAGTGTGCATTTAGCATGTTTGTGTTGTGGCACAGCAGAGAGTTTTGTAAAACTTTCATGATACACACTGGCAACCAGAAGTTTGCATGCTGGGGTAAAACAGCTGGGGACAGTCAAAAGTCATGCATTTAACTACAACTTGAAGTAGCAACTGTTGCATGTTTGTACATAAATGCAAATTTAATCAAAACTTTGCTGTCTTTCCCATGTCTTCTGGTAAATATTGCCATAGATGGGAATCTGAAAGTGGGTTTGCTAAGCAAAAATTTGTAAGCTACAGAAACAAGTTTAGGAAGAAATTTGTTTAAACCCACATCTCTACCTTTGCTATATCAAAAAAAACCACAGATCCAGCCATATTTCTTCTATAAAATCCTTTCCAGACACCAATCCTTTGCTATTTTGAAAGTGCAAAAATCTTTTATTTAAAAAAAAAAAAATTAAAATCCTTGTTATCTTATCAAAATATTCCAGGTAAAAATAGAAATAAGAAAAAAAATTTGCTATGGCCTTATTATACATTTGCTGCAGTCCTTTCTTCTTTCCTCTTTCCCGGCTGCTATTCCAGTGTGTCTTTTTCCTTTCCAAGAAGTAGTGACTGAAGAACTGCAGTCTGTGCTAAAGGACATTTCCTGGTAGATTTTTTTTTTTATGAAGAGTTGTGACTGGTTTCACTATGTACTCCAAGAGCCATAACCTCTTACTAATGTAAGTTTACTGTGTTGAAGAGTCTTAATCTCTCAGGGGACTGTGGCATATTTTACGTTAGGATGAAGGAGCTGAAAGGAAAAACAGGCTTGTATGATATTGCTGTGAGGAATCTATGTATTAGAGCTGCTGTCTGGGAAGTGAGCTTTTGTTAGACAAAGGGGAGGTTCACTGCTGGTGTGTGAGAGCTCCCGGCGCAGGTGCTGGCTCCGTCTGGGCAGCTCTGTGCTGCTGTGAAGTGAGACCCTGACTGCTTTTACCTTCAGTAGTGCACTTTGAATTTCATGTGCTGAGTAAGTCCAGTCAGTTTTCTGGGCTGGTCATTGTAGAAGACCCCAGGCTCGGAAAATGCAAACAAATTGATAGCACCTGACTTACACGTGTTTCCAAAGCTACAAGGGCATTGCAACCCAATTTGTCTTTCAGTTTAGCTTTACGTGCTGTTTGGATTAGCACGGTAGCTCGTGCAGTGCTCTGCATAGCATAGTATGTCCTTTGCTTGCTTCTTTGCATTCCTGAAGAATTGCATGGGGTGCTGTGGTATTCCTCCTGAGAGTGTATTGTTTTGAATTTTATGAATGGTTTCCAGTTTTATTTTATTATGAATAAATTTCTATATACTTTTATTCACTTTATATACTTTTGTTTGTTTGTTTGTTCCCAGGATACCCTCCAATGTCCAGCTAATCTTTAGGCTGAAAAACTTGGGGCAAATATTTCCCCAGGAGCAGGGGTCAAAACTGATGTCTCCTGACCTTCTAATTTTATTCTTAGCTAGCTGTATTTTATAAAGCAGACTGGATCTTTTCCAGTGATTGTATGCACTGTATGAGCTGAAACAACGTGCTGTATGTGCTTTCCTATGCGCTGCTCATCAAGTAATGGAATACATGAAAATTTCTGTTTCTGTGCACTTGTTAGCCAATGAGTTCATGAATTGTCCTCTCAAAATGAGGGGACCTTTGTCTTCAGCATGGTCATAGCTCACCATTCTGGCAGGACATTGCAAATATGACAGCTACTTGTTTTTCCTCCAATCTGCTACAGATGAAAAGAAAGTTAAAGGTTAAGAATGTGGTTAAATGACTAAAGTTGATGAATTTTGAAAGAGTGTATTTAGCTTCTGTTACAATATTTGGAACAATTAAAAAGAGTGGATTTGACTGCTTGTGATTTAAACTGTGAAATACTTTTTTGGCTTGTCTTTTAGCTGCAGAATCTCAATAAAAATAAAGAAATTAAACTCTATGTTCTCCATTCACCCATTTGTTTGGTTTTGCTGACATTACCTATTAACCCAATTTATCTATTAGCCTCTCTTTCCCATTTGTAAGTAAAAACCTCTGAGTTGTCTTTTTCTTTTCTTTTTTTTTTTTTTTCTTCCTGGGGAACTGACGTGTAAATTCTGTTATAACCCTATTGTGTAGCTTGTTGTTCTAAAGCCTGAGCTGAAGTGATCTGTTAAAAAATAAGCCTTAGGTGCTCATGATATCTATCAAAGGTGTGTTTTCAGCCTGTATGTTGGACACTTAAGAGCATGGTATATTTTCCATCCCAAAGGAAGGTAGTTAATATGTGCATCTTCTGCTCCTAGAGCTTCGCTTACATATGGCATGGTGGCTTCTGCTTGGCACTTTATCTCCCTGAAGCCATGGATTCCCTGGACATTGAGTAGTGTTCCAAAGGCAATTATGAGCTGTGAATTAGGTGCATTGCAACTGTTGCTTCATTTACCCTTTCACTCAAAACTAGGAGATCTGAGAATTGCATAGAAGGCTTTCAGTAAAGTTGCTCAGAAGTTGTCAAATCAAACACCTTAGCAAAGGGATTTACAGGGCTGCATTTTGCATGAGAGTAGCACACGGGGATGTTAAATAGAAGTTATTCCTGGTCACACTTTCTCTAAGGTAACACAGGTCCATAATGAAAGTGCACTTGTGTATATTGGAGGGAAGGGCGGAGGCCTCTGCCCATACCTCTTCTCGTTTCTTATGTTAACTGTGCAGAGGCTCTGCCCATGAACCGTGGTACACGAAGCCGTGCTTGATAGTTGGCAGGTCAGGTTTAATAGGAACTGCTCATCGAAGGAGGCAAGGCTTGGCCTCCTCACTACTTTGGAGTGGCATCTGCCCTCTGGGCACCATGTGCCTGGATGCACACAACATGTCCTCATCAGTCAAGTCCCATCAGACTTGCTCCTGTCATCTGCTGCCTCTCTTTCCTTTTGCTCGCTTGCATGTGTGAGATTTTGTTTTTATTTCCCCGTGGCTTTGTTTTATTTTGCACATGCAGGTGTTTTCTCCCTAATGCAGCAGAGATGCTCACAGTTCATATATTAGGCTTAATATGCTGAATCACAATCTTGTAGGCATCTTGCTAGTGATGACATTAATTAAAGAGGGACCTCTGGAAGAAACAGGCTCTTAATTTTGGTTCTGTCATTCACCTCTAATTTCAATGCCTGAAATAAGTATAGAAACTAATGAATAGTGGAGGCTGTTGCCTTTTAGAAACTGAAATTTGTTTGTGCTTGCTTGTAATTTCCATGGAGTCCTTTTTATCTTTTTCTCCCTTGTAGTCCAGACTGCCAAAGAGCTGTGAGTAAAGGGTGACTGATGTACACTTACATGGAAACTTTCATCCAGGAGTTATTAACTCGGTTTTATTAACCTTGAGTAATGCATGTAATGCCATATACAGTGTATATAGCATTTTCATTTCAGAATTAAATGAGGTATTGTGACATGCAATGGCGGAATCAGGTATGAAATCCTATGTTTGATTTGTAGCCAGTTTGACCTGGTTTTGCAAAGGGAGAAGATGTCCTGTGCTCAGCAGCACAACTCCCTTCCAGTGGCTGGCTATGACAGTGGAGCTCTCAACACCAAGGGGGCTGCAGCACTTCCACAGTCTCTGTCAGATTGTGATTCAGATGAGATTGTCAGGAAGGCAGGAAATCTATTAAAATAATCAAGTCAAGTGAGGAATAACCTGTTTTATTCTGTCTGCACTGTGCTGACAATTCTCACACATGTGCCAGAGCCTCAGTGAAGAAGCAGTTGTGTTTCTACCCCAGGGTCAATGGCAGAAAACATCTCATGGCTGTCTTAGGTTTGTAGCAAGGCAAGAATCAGAACAGGTGGGAATTCAGAAATAGTTCTCATTGCAACACACATGTGAAGCTGCAATAATGTACAAATGGCTCTGTCACCCTGCCCTGGTTATGGATGAAAAATACTGGCTCGGTTTTGCTGCCCAAGGACAGCACATGCTCAAGTGCCAATTCTTGTAATTCTTTTTCAAGGACTTGGCTGTATTTTGGCCCATAGCTTTAAATCAGAACTGCTTAAAGCGCTGCTGGTTTTGTCTCATTATTTCAGTGAACTATTTCTGGTCTGTTAGGTAAGCACTTCGATGGTGTGAATGAAAACAGCTCCCCAGCTGGTACTGTTGGTGTGCCTACACACTTGTACCCCTTAGGTCAGAAGAGAAACTGATTTTTCTGTTTATTGCTTTGTGTTGATCTGGGGTGTGTTTCAGCCTTGTGGAGTTTTTCTGACTAAAGACCACTGCTGTGTATTTGGTTGCAATGTGCCATAATTGTGCGTATTTCAGGAAACAACCTGTTCATTTCTTCTCCTCCTTCTGGGATGGTGCAGCTGTCTTTGGATGCCAGGGTGACACTGGGGTAATTCACGTGTCTTTTGTGCCGCTCCATGTTTTTGGTATTCCTGGTTACCCAAAGGTGGCTTCAGAGCATTCCACTCAGAGTGGCTTGTTGTTACCAGGGCTGTTAGTGAAATACTGACAACATCAATCTGAAGGAACAAGCCCTTGCCAGCCTGTGGCAATTTTCTGGAGCAATGCACAGGTGACTGGGCAAATGAAAGTGCCCGTGAGGCACATTTTTGCTTTGTTTTAATAATAAACATTATCAATAAAGCCCTGTTACTTCCATTAATCAAAGCTAATTTGGCACACCATCCTTGCAAAACAATAATCCTTGTTTTTTATTTAAGGGCAGGTCTTTTAGCAGTAGATTGAAATTACTGGATTGCCTTTTTGTTTTCCCAGGCTTTTTCTTCAGAACTTCTGCTCTAGCCTCACTTTAAATTTACTATTGTCAGTCACTGTTTTCATATAATTAGTTCTCTTCTGGTCACATGGTAAGCCTCTGTACACTCTGGTCCTACCCGCAAAACAAGGAATGCCTTCTTTGTTCGAATTCTGTGGCAAGAAATTCCTGAATGAATTTGGAGAAGTTGGTTACAGATTCCTTTCTTGACCTACAGAAGCTCTTTAAAAGTTTTTTACCCTTTCTGTGCCCTTTGTCTGAAGAGTAAGGCAAACAAAAGATAAGGCAAATTAATTAATTACTTCTTTGTGTTTGTTTTCTTCCTCACTTAAGGCAGAAGACAGCCCATCCCTAAACCCATTTATTTTATTAATTTTAAGGCCAAGCATTTTGTGTCTGCACCTGCAGACACTGCTGGTTTTATAACAGAAGAACTTTTGATTTGTAATAATCAGAAACCATAGCACAACTTCACTAATGCTATGTGTAGTATCTTGTTGAAAACTCCACTAGTATAGCTATAGCTAGGGTAGGAATAAAAATGAAGTTGTTTCACTGAAAATCATCTTTTGATGAAAAAAACAGACACATAAATAAAGGATTCAATTTTGGCTCCTGAATTTACATAGGACTAAAATGGAACTGTGTCCCTCCTTCAACCAAGAGGTCATTGCTTTAGATTTAATTCTCTAGAAAAACAACTTCAAATTGTTTCAGAAGTTTTGTTGGAAGAAAGCTGTTTTGTAAATCAGTTCTAGCTATGGGCATACATTTTTTTCCAAAATGTTTGTATTGTTTCTGTTCATCCCTATTGCTTAGAAGTACTAAAAATTAATTTTTTTCTTCTATATTTGAACATTTGGAAAATTCTCTTCCTCATGCCAGTCTTGAAAGGTGCAACAAGGCCCTGTAGCTGCAAACACTGCTGATTTTAGAAGATACAATCAGTACAAGTCACCTGCCTGCATTACTTTTTGCAGGACAGGATACATCTTTTTACCACTTGCTATGGTGAATACTTACCAATTTTAGTTATTTGAATTAATTATGGTGTTATTTAATTATTCACAGTGGATTCTTCTTTAAAAGACATACTTTCTGCTTGATCATTTGAGTAAGTTACTTGTTTCATTATGTTTGCTGTGACTTGCCCCAAACGAATTTCTTAATCTTAAATAATTTTTAAAATATTTATTTCCTTCTTTATTCATAAGGAAACTCCATCCTCAGTCATCAAGTAGAACAGGTAACATAATATGTGCTATCAACCGCTAGAGATAACAGCAAAATATTTTTCTCTCGCTTCAGAGTTACAAGAATATTTAGTTTTACTTACCAAAATAATGGTTAAGATCTTTTTCAGCAGTGCTCTGTTTCCAAGTCAATGCTGCCCCTTTAAAGATACACTGAGCCTGACCTGACCTCTCTTTATCTCCCCTCTCTTATCACCAGCAGGACCGTGGGTCCTGGTAGGCTCTGGATCTGGCTTTCCTTTTTACCTAGTGCTTGAGCTGCCTGCAGATTAAATGGTGTTGGGTTGTGTCAATCCTCAAATTGAAAATTTTATTTTTACTCCAGCTGTTTTCTTTGGATAGTTTTTCAGGGTGGGTTGTGGGGTTCTTTTGTTGTTGTTTGTGTTTTATGCACAATTGGAAAGGGAAGCATGTCAGAATGATTCAGACTTTAGAAAAACCGTAGTTGGCACCCATCCAGGGTATCAGAAACGGATTGCTTTGGTTCCAAAAGGAAACAGGGCTTAATTAGATGTCCAAACAGCCCTGCTAGCTGGCAGTCTAATTGGGATGCACTTTGCTATGCAGCAACACACGAGGCAGGACAGAAGGAGCCTAAACCCTCGTCATTTTTCTCTGTGAGTTGGGCAGGTCTAATCTGCATTTTCTTCCATGCTCATTTTAATGGTACAATCTTTATTAATCCAAAAAATGGTGCAAGTATGTATATATTTTTATTGGATTTATTTTCCTCTATCCTGTTGCATTTTCAGATTAGGGCAGCTAAGAGAAACAACACTAGTGATATATGTTTCAGCAAGGGGAAAATGACACTGAAATGTTTCTTCTAGTTTGTCTCAGAGAGCTGAGAGACATTTCAGTGAGTTGACATTAAGAGAGAGAATAAACTATGTGGTTTGGTTTTTCAAAATTCATGACTTCATGTGGTTAAAACATTTCTATTTAAAAGATCATGACCAGTTCTTATTAAATATGGATATATGTGCACAGTTCTCCATGTCAGTCATGGTCTTCTCTATGGAGCCAATCTATTTAGCATCCACTTAGTAGGAGCACTGCCTCCCTGAAAGGTGGCAATAGCAGATGGCCTTATGGCAGCCAGGAGAGGTACTTCTCCTTTCATGGCATAGATATGGTGGGATATGTTCCTGCACATTTGTAGCTGTCTCTTCATATGGGCGCAACATGTAATGCTTTACAAAGTCAGTATACTTTGTAATATGACTGCCGGAAGATATTTCCATGTTATTTCCATAGAGTTCAGCCAGGTGCAATGGGGAAATCTGGTTCCCTAATGTCACAGACTGCAAAATGAGATACAGGCAGCAGGAGAACCAGTTCCCTGATGGGGCTCGTAGCAGTGACCAGGTGTGACATCCTGCAAGTGTCACAGCTGCCAGAGAGGGGCCAGGCACTTATTCAGCTGCTGCAAATGGCGAGGCAAAAGAACTGGGGCTTGGACCTCCTGCCTTCCTAGATGGCAAGGTCCACTACCTTTGAGACACTCAGTGGGGATACCAGGCCTCCTTAGTTTTGTCTTTGGAGCACTCATAGAGTCCTGACACACTAAAAAGGTAAAACAGATGCTAGACTGCTTTATGCCTGTCTGCAGTTTAATCCTTCTGCTCCCTTCTGAAATCTGTGAATTTTTATATCACTTATTTATTATTTTTTTAAGCATTCCCTCTTTCCTAACGGACATCAGGACAGTGGGGATCCTTTCCAGGCTTCTTTGCTCTCCTCCTGGTGAGGGTGGGAGTGGAAACTGGTGAACAGGACAGAGTGTATCCCCTGAAGAAAATACACTTCCGCAAGGGCTCAAACCTTCCCAGAGAAGTGTGTGCCACTGGTGTTACAGCTCAGAGCAAATGGGACTTTTCAGCAATTTAATACCACATTGTCTCTAATCTGTGTCTAATTTCTCAGACAAAATTATTGTTCCAGAGCTGGCTTCCTTTTCCTTGTTTTATTGTCAATTTTTCCCACTGCCTATGTTCAGACTGTACTGCCAGTTTTGTTTCTGGGTAGGTTTTTTTTGTTTGTTTATTTGTGTTTTGTGTGTTTTGGTTGTGTTTGTTTGTTTTGTTGGTTTTGGTTTTTTGTTTTTTTTCTACTTGTGTTTGTGGTTCTTCTAGAATCAGTTGCGTCCTTTCTTAGTTCCCAGTGGAGTGCTGGCAGCTGCTCTCAGTCCCCGGTGATTATCACTGATGTGCTTCTTACTTCCTCTTCCAGGTAATTAATGAGTAGATTTAACAAGATCGGACCTTAAAATCCCTCTGGTATCCAAGTAACCTTCCTCCAGCTACAATATGGTTTTGTTTATTTTGCCTCCATAAACTGTTTATTTCTAGAGCCTTCTGAAGAGTTATGGTAGGAAAGAGTACGTGCATGCCTGGAGTACCAGAAATGGAATTAAGGGGAAAGGGCCTCTTTGCTTCTCAGATCATAAGGAAATCTTGACATTAGTCTGTACCCTTTCTTGCAGGATTTGACATTGCTTTTGGATTTCGAGCTGCTGGGATGCAATGTCTCTACTTTTCTGCCACTGCAGCCTGTTCTTAGTCCTCTCTAAAACAAAGTAACTTTTCTTACAAGATGGCAGATACTTGAAATATGATACTTTAATATCAAAGCCCAGCATCTCATCTCATGAACACTGCTTCATCTGGAGTCTAAACTGCTGTTTTCAAGGCATCTATACTGGGTTTTTTTCTGAACCTCCACCCAATGATAACATGTTAGCATGTGTTCTTTATTTTCATTTGGCTTTACATGGAGGATTTTAGGATTTGTGCTTTTGGAGACAGTTGCAATTCTTTTTGTTCAGCAAGATGGGTTACCCTGACCCTTACCTTGTTCGCTGGTTCATGTATTTCTTTGCTCTTCAAGGCCAAACCCTATAAAAGTTAGTCAACACAACAGAGTTGAATTTAGACAGGAGTACTATGGCTGAGCACAGTGCTGGTGGTAACTCTTAGTGACCCTTATAAAATAAAATGCTTACAAGGTTGTGCGCTTCTATTGCTGAAGGTCTCCTCTGCAGAAACAAGGCATATGTAAGAAATCTTTTTAAGCCACAACATCTCTCATGCTGAGCAGAGAAATCACAGAAGGGTTTGGGTTGGATGGGACCTTACAGGTTCCAACCCCTCTGCTACAGGTAGGAACACCTTCCACTAGACCAGGTTGCTCGAAGCCCCATCCAGCCTAGCCTTGAACACTTCCCAGGGATGGGGCATCCACCAGCAGCCTTAAGGCACACAGATAGGCATATACAATATTCAAAAAAGCTTTAAGCATTTTCTCTAGCTTGACTGTTCAGATACACTTAGAGGATTTTTGCTTATTAATTAAGCCTAGATTTAGAGATGAAATAGGAATCTGGACAAAGCACTTTCTTAAGAGAGGGGGGAAAAATTTAAAAAATCAGAGAGCAGAGCCAGTAATTTGTAAGGAACAGGTGAGTGGGATTGCAGTGACGTATTTCCCTAACGCTGACCCACTGATAGCCATAAGCTGAACGCACAGCGGTGACAAATGCTGACAGATGAGCTGTATTGATCCTCCACAGAACGGCCGGCCCGTCCTGTGAGTGGCCCCTCGTCCACACGCGTTTCCCTCCGGGCTGGGCGGTGCGGGGATGCTCGGGGGTTGTCCGGAGGGGGGCGGGCCAGCTGGTGGGGGGTTTCCCGGGGGTTGCCCCGAGGGGAGGGGGCGGTGCGGGAGCCTGCGGCGGGAGGGCCTGGCCCCGCCTCGCCACTGCCCGCGCCGGCCGCAGGATGTTCTGCCTGAAAGGTGAGGGAGCTGCGCGGAAGGGAGGCAGGGAAGGGAGGCGGGTGGGCGCCGTGGTTCCCAGCGGGACCTTGGGGTCTGGCGGAGAGGGCGGGGATATGTGGTTCCTTTTGTTCCAGCGATGCGCGTCGCTGCCCGGCGTGATCCTGCGGGAAGGTGCCGGACAGCCCGGCAGACAAAAGGCCAGGGGTGGGCGCGGTGCGGGCAGAGGGGCCGCGTCCGCAGGGGCTGCGCACATGGGGAATGGGTGGAGGGGTAGCGCTGCTTCCCAGGAACTTCTGCGGGGGCTTCTTGTGTGGAGCATCTCTACTTAACTGGTGACGCCGCACCACGGGCGTACTTGCCTTTATTTGTTTTTCTTGTCATGGAGCGCCCGGAGAAGAGCAGAGAGTTGGTCGTGCTGCGTTATTGCAGATGCTTGGTAGAAACACAGCTGTCCTGCCGGGTGATGCTTCCTCTCGTTCGGATATGGTGCAACAAGAGTTTCTACGCCTAATGAGATAGCTTTTTTTTTTTTTTTTTTTAATTAAACTTCTTAAGAACATGGTTCTGAAACTAAAAGATTATGAAAAGCTTACTAGTTTTGTTTAGCGCCCATATTTTTCTTTTTATTACAAACTGATCTTACTGCTACTTTTCTTACTCAAGTAAGATGAAAGCTGATTCCAGAGAGCTGTTGTAAGGAAGGGTGTAGCAGTTGTAAAAAAACATGATTTCCTTGGGAAAGAGTAGCGATTAATTACTTCAGTGCTTATCAATGCTTGCTCAGAGTGTTTTTCTCTCTTAAGTTAGCTAGAGACATGGTTCAGTGGTGGACTTGGCAGCACTGGCTTAACAGTTGGACTCGATGATTTTAGAAGTCTTTTCCAACCTAATTCATTCTACGATTCTATAAAACGTTGACAACTTTTATTCTACTACTGACTTCTATTTTTGCAAAGTCACCGCTAAGGGTCTTGGTGCAGTTGCCAACCATAAATTTAAAAAGATAGTAAAGTTATTTTCCTGCAAATTTTAGAGGAGTGATTCAGTGTTTCTAGAGAAAATCTTAATGAATTGCACAACACAATTTGCTGTGCAGTGATTTATCTTAGTTTTTCCTGTGTACAAAAAACCTGCACTGTTTAAAATTCTTAACTCCACAACAAGAGATTTTCAATTCACAACAATTCAACAGATCACTGGAATTACAAAACAATAAAAGATAAAACTTTTGTTGAAGCATTAACTTAGTGATACAGGACAGAAGTTGATGTTTAAGTGAAGAGTATAAATAGGTAAAAGGTTTTCAAGCCAATTGAGTAACCAGGCAGCTAAAAAGACTGAGACTTCTGTAATCTAGATTGGCTGACTGAAAATGAACCAAGGAGTAAAGTTTTCAGAGATTGACCTATGTGCAGCAAATGAGCTTGTACATAAGCAAAATATTTTTGTTTTACATAATAAAATGGAATTACGATAGCTTTTTTTTTTGGGAAGTCTTAAGTTAAATGTATATGAAAAGAGTTCTCAAAATGTTCAGGTTTTATTTGTGAGTAGGTTGCTACTTACAAGATACAAAAGTCCATCTAAGGGCTCCTCTTCAAAGCGGTGAAGATACTGGATAGTTGTGGTGCATAGCAATATGTTCTGATGCATGTTAATTCCTTCCTGTTTGCACTCTATGTCACTGTGCTTTGCTCTATTTTGTTAGTTTGGAGTAGACATCTCCCTGGCTTGAGTAGCAGCAGTTATTGTGTATTACGTTATTATGCATTGAAAATCATGATCCTGAAATAATTGGCTGGAGTGTTACCACTGATAACCTCAACATGCAAAGGAGAGATGTTGTTACACACCAATCCTTTTACTGGCTTGATTGTAGCCTGCATAGGAAGGAAGATTTACTTGTCTGTTAAACAGCAGGGCGCATCTGCCTTTCAGGTGCTGGTTTGTTTGGACTCTGAGGGAGCGGGGAGAAGTAGTGTCATTGTTCAGGCCAGCTCCCAGTAGTGTTTTCTCAGTCTGATCTCTCAAGCAGTCTCGTCGATTTGATAAATGAATCCCAAGTCTGAGTCAGTGTATTCACTGGGTGTGGATGTGCTGGGTGTACGTGGAATGGGTGATGAAATCCCCACTCTAGAAGTTGGTCTCCATGAGCTCTAGGGGCTTGCTGCCTCTAATTTTTAACTTTTTTCCAGGGGAGAACAGGTGATCAGACTCAGGTGTCTCTGCCCCTGCATGGTGGGTGACCCAGTGTCTCCTGCTCTCAGGATGACCCAAGTTCTCCCGTGCTGGCTGGGGTGCCAGCCTGCCCTCGCACCTCACTCACTGCTTCAGCACAGCCTTCCAGCTCACCCCCATCATGGGAAATGTGGCTTGTATTGGTGTTTGATCAAAACTGGGTGTCTGCAGCAGAGGCAATACTGCATCTTAGTTATTGATCTTTTGGATGTAGATGAAGTACAAATGAAATATTTAAATAAATTTTCCTGTAAAAGAATTAATGCCTAGAAACGTCATGAGCCAGTTCATTGGCATATGCTGAAAAAAAATGACCTCATGTTTCTGTAATATTTACCTAAAGTTTCTGTTTCCTTCATAGAATTGTAGAATGAGAATAGTGCCAAGAAGTGCTGTAAAGCAGGCATGTGTCCCTACTGCTTGCCTGCGCTTGGGAAGTATTTTCCGCCCTTGCTTGTCTTACAGCTGTGGATTTCAGAGGGAAGTCTTTTACTAATAATAGCAAGAAGTTATGATAGAAGCTATCAGTGAAAAATCCCAGGCATGTGCTGCTTGCTCTCTGAAGAGGAGTTCCATGCTAGAAATACAGATTTATTTTTTTATTTATTTTCCTGTAAAAGATCACAGGAATGCTCACCAGTTATCTCATGTGTTCTATGCATGTAAGAACATTCCTTGGATTCCTTTCTTGGCAATGTTCTCATAAAATATCCAGTGTTTGAAATCAGAAACAGATTTTTTGTGTCTTTAAACAAATGTTTAAAGTTGCACTAGAGAGGAAAAAATGTGTAGAAGTCATTTTCTTTTTTCTTTTTTTCTGTTTAAAGTTTTACTTTTTTTTGTGTGTAGCAGCAGGCCAAAATGAGGATGGGTACTTCAAATAGTCTAAATGAAGGAATCTGTCAAAGTGAAAATTCCTGGCAGAATTAAATAAGTTTAGTTTAAGCCTGGGATTGATCTTCTGGCTTTTCTTTCTCTGACTCAATTTCAAGGTTTTTTTATTTCTGAGTTATGTGTAATTGGAATGGGACCCATTATTTTTGTAGTTGTTTTTTATATCATATGCATTATTTTATTAGGGTGAGTAACTTTGAGGATGTTTCTCATCAGCAGTTCTTCAAAGTATAAAGGCAGTTTGAACAAACACCGAATTAGTACAAACTGAGTTTTAAGTAACAAATACATGACTTTAAGTTAAAAAAAAAAATCTACTTCTGAAAGAAGAGCTCTGCTGTTTTTCTTCATTTCTCATGTATATTATGGAGTGACTCCTTTTACTCTTCTTTTTCCAGTCTTTTCTTTTTGCCACTGATTTTCCTGTTCCCACTCTAGTGAAGGGTTGGTTGGTTCATCCCGAGACTGCTGATTACTCTATCAGCTGAATGAAGTGTTCACAGTTACACCTGTGTGTTTTCCTTGGCATGCCAGGAAAGCCACAGGGAGCTCTGCCAAGCACATTGTATTCACATGCTGTGGAAAAAAATCAGTTTTTGCTTAATTGCTAAAGAGGTGTTAGTGTTTAAGACTGTGTAGAATTTGAAGGTTTTGTTCATTTAATGACAACTTTATTTAATGTCACACAGAAGGAAGAAGGGGTACAGAGGTGGGGAAAAATACATCAGTGGCTGAGCGTGGTTGACAGCATCTGGTACAGGACCAGCCTCTCTCCGTCAGGCAGCAGTGAATGGGAATGGCTTCTAATCGTGCCTGGAAGTACAGAATGAAATTGAACATATCAGAAGGAAGATTATAGGTCTGGATAATAACGTTCTGGCTGAACTTAGTCAATGCTCATAAATACTTAAAGGTAGAAGTGTATATTCGATACCATTCAAGTACTTCACCTAGAGCTACAGTCCTATTGTGTGATGTACTTAACACCAAGTAAAACACTGTTTATGCTTGGATTAATTTACAGTCTAAATGCATTGGAAAAAGGCAGCATATACAAAAATCGAGTGAATTTCTGAAGGTAGTGGAGTGCCTGGGTGGCATGATGCCTACCTGGCTTGTTTCTTGTCTCTGTAGCAGACTGGGCAAATAGAAGTCCCAAATAGTACTCATGCCATGCTGACCTGTTGGAGGAGAGTGGCATACCCCTGCTCTTGTTTCTGCAATTCAGAGGGCGCTCATAAATACATTTGATTGTGTAAGTGTGTTGTTTCACTCCTTGGAGCTGTTTTATTTGACCGTCTCTGAGGAGACCACCAAACAGCACGGGCACAGAACCTGTGGAATGAATGCCTATTGTTTGCTGTGGTTTTGCTTTGCTTTTTTTGGTCATAGAACAGGGTGTGGGCGCCTATTTTTTCCGTTGAATTTTTAAGAAGGCCAATGGCAGTGGGTGAAGCAGGGTGGACATATTCAGGCAATAGATAAAAATCTCTTCTGGCAGGTACACCAGCCTTTCCCAGGGCACATGGGCTTTTACCCCAAAGTGATATGGTGACAAGGCAAGTCAGAGAGATTCAGCTGCAAAATCAGTTAGTTTTGAAGCTCTCCTTCACTAGATCTTTAGCTGATGTGGAGGTCACATGTGTAGACTGCTGTACGTGCCTAGCTTTCAGTACTTGAATTCAGCTTGTGCTTTTTAAATGCAGCATAGTATAAATACACACATGCAAAAATACTTGATGCTTGTAGTCCATTAGTTGACTTGGTGTTCAGTCTTTAAGACTGTGGAAATTGGCTTCTTTGTTGTCACAACTGTATAACTGAGACACAGCTTTTCTTTAGATTCTGTTTTTACTTCACGTGTTCATTTAATTAAGGCACACTCTGCCTTTCTGCTCTGCATCTGGGCCTTTACTGCAGACTGCAACAGGAGCTGTTTGCACAGTTCACACAGCGCTGAAATCCTGAGGAGGGCCTGTTGGTCAACAGTTCATAAGTAGAGATATCATCTGCTGTCTTCCTTGACCTTCTAATGTTTGCTTTTAAACAATATCTGTTAACCCACTGCATTGTCTGCAGGCTGCAAGTACAATGCAGTTGGTGATAGCTTTGCAAAGCAGTAGTAGCGGGCAGTGAATTTCTGTCAAATTGCAGCAAGAAGCCAGCATTTAATTTTAAGCAGTGAAAAAAGCATGCAGGCCGCAGATCATTAAAACAGATGTCGAAGTAGCATGCACAGCTGATTGGATTCATAAGCACTGAAAGAATTTCATGTTGAAGTGGTCTTTGAGACACATACACATAACTCAAAACCTATAAATATCTTCATACATTTTTCAGTGGTTTAAGCATACTAATGATTTCACGTTGTGTAAGTATTGTGTTACCAGATTTGTGTTCTCTATGCTTGTCACTTTTCTACATTGGCTTTCTCCCCCTGCCCTACTCCCTCCCAACAGCATTTGTTCAGAAGGCTGCTGTTACTTCCCGGGAAATGCCGTAAGCCTTTGTCAAATGGGAGACCCATTCCCTGTGAAAGCACTTTGCATGGTATTAAGAAATGGAAATTTTGTTAATTCTTTTATTCAGAGTCCAGTCACAGCTGTGATCCTGCCTGTGGTTAATGGCTGTCAAAACAGTCTATTAATTACCTCAGGCATCTTTTCCTAATACTATCCCAATCCTCTAGAGCATCCCACTATTTTATATCTATATTTTAAAAAAATTCTGAAAGTGTTTTTGGTATTTGAAGCTCTTGTGTAACTTATCTAGACTTTGAGACTTCAAAATATTTTAAACTTAATTGCTGGTCGTATGCAGAGGGATTACAAAAGCATAGCTTATTTAGTCTAGCTGGTAGCTTGTGAGGAAAATACCACAAGGAGGGAGGAAACCTGTTGAAGTCCAGGGAGAGTATTGGCACACGATAAATGGTTACGAATGTGTTCTGAATTAATTGAAGTCAGACATTAAAAGGTTCCAAACCATCTGAGGAGGGAAGTTGTGAAACAGACATCCAAACAGGATAATGGGGACAAAGAATGTTTTTTAGATGGTCCTTGATAAGGTTGTGGAGTGTTTAAGTCAGAATTTCTGGAGCTGCTAAGGGAAGCTTGTGACAGAGTGCTATATGGAAGCTTGGGGACAGGACTGCATTTGTACTTTGCATATGCTGTAGTCATCCCACGTTTGAGTGCTTCTCTTGGTCCTCCTGTGAAGACCTGAAGAATTATCCCTTTAAATATGCAATTGCAGCTTCTGAAGTTTCTCTTTATTCTGTCTGCTTCACTGCAGGCTGGCTACAGAAAAAGGCTGGATGAGGAGCAGGGTGTGCCCCAGGTCCTCATGCCATCAAACCATTCGGCAGGCATGCCCTGCTTACCCCATTCTTTCCTTTAGACTTGGGAACAGATGCCGCTGGGGCGGAAAATTCACCAAAAGTTCCGCCTGGTCAGGATTGCTGGACTTTTCCTGTTCTTTTCTAGTGCCAGGTGTGCTGCATTCTCCTTAGAAGTTTTATCTTACAGATTTCCTGGTTTTACAGGGTCGTCAGACTTCGCTGACACCTTTCAGTTTTCTCTTGCTCTTTTCCTGTGAGGCACTGTTTTTATACATGTAGTGAGATACTGCTGTGTCTCACTGTAGGCTGCTTGTTACAAGGTGTTTCTTGGCCCGTGAATCCTTCTAATCTAGAGGCATGTTGGAAATCTGCTCTGTACAGCATAGCATCCTGGCCTCTTTCCATTTCTGACTTCTAATCCATCTCCACTTTAATTTAAACCCATCAATAGTACTGAAACAGAAAGACAAAAAAGGAATTTTAGCCATTTCCTGTAGTGAATACAAGGAGTAACACTTCTGGTGCTCAAGCAGAGGTATCTTCAGCATCAGCAGATCCTGCTTTTTGGAAGAGGAATGTGTTTTCTCTCTGCATCTCTGCCACAGAGTCCTGGATTGTTCTGTGTGTTTTTTAGCCTTAACAGAATTGTTGCGTCTTTAACATGCGTACGTGGGATAAAGAAGAATGACACTTTAATAATGAGGAAAAGCCAGCTTTTTCCGCTCTTCATTATTAAGGCCAATAAGTTGAAGACTGTTTCCTGAAGGTTTAATTTGCAGGGAGCCTTGTGTTTAATAGGAGAAAAGCTTTCCACCGTCTGAATGCACAAAATGGACCCTTCGTCAGCCATTCAGGTTTGCTTTTTGTTGCCCCAGTTTCATAGTCAGATGAATGCAAGATCATAAGGAGGTTTTTGTAGTTTCTGGCGACCAGGAGCCATTATTTGTGCAACACACTGTGGATAGGTGCCCTTCCTCATGCAAACCATTCTGGAAAACAGCAGATCGTGGGAATGCTGAGTCCTTCTTGAGGAAGAACGATGCAAGATTTGGTGTTAAGCTTCTCTTCTTTCAGGCAGAGTACTGGAGTAAGTGTGGCTGTCAAATGAGGAGAACAGAAAAAACTGCAAAGCTATTTTTCCTACCTAATGGATACATGGAAGACAGTTTTTGATTCTTTTCAAAGCCTTATTTTTCTCAATCTCTTGTGTGTCCATGTGTATTGTTATGAGTCAGTGCATGCTCTGGAGCAGCGTGGCTGGCAATGCCAGTGCTCCTGCCCAGGGGATTGCTGTGCTGAGAGATGTCCCACTCTGTTGGGTCACACAGCTTGTAGCTCCACTCTGGAGATCTTTAAGGGTTTCCCATGTTGTTCTCCTGTGCAGAGGTTGCTTCTCATCTTGAAGGATTGTTTTCAAATCAGTTTAAAATAATTTATCAGGCTAAAAATTTTGAAACCTGTTGTTGAATTAGCAAGCTAATTTGTGTGGCTTTACTCTCATTTGTCTTTTTAAAAAGTCTAGCTCAAAATAAATATAAAGGCTGAGTGACTTTTTTTAAGAACCACAATATTTATAACGATCTGCTCAACCTCAAATTTATCTTGATTCAGTAGCCTTGGTATCATCTGCAAATTTTCTGAGGGTGCCCTTGATCCCCTCATTCTGATCACCAGAAAGGATATTAAACAGGACTGGCCTGTGGGGAACATCACTAGTGACTGCCCACCAGCTGGATGTAATTCCATTTACCACAACCCTCTTGGCCCAGCCATCCAGCCAGGTTTCTGCCCAGCAAACAGTGCACTCAGCCAAGTTATGGGCTGCCAATTTCTCCAGGAGAATGCTGTGGGAAACTTTATAAGGCCTTACTAAAGTTCAAGTAGACAACATCCTCGTCTAACATAGTGCTTAAAAATTCTTTGTGGGGTACTTACACTGACCATGCAAAACCAAAACATTTTTAGAAGTACTCACTAAAAATAGTGAATTCTCTCAATACAGATTTGAATTCTTTGTATAATTTTTGTTATTTTAATCTTGAAAGCCTTCCTGACTCTCCACGATGCACCTGGCCAAAGCGGGCCTTCTTGGGAACATGTGTGTGTCCAGGAGGTGGCACTGTGTTTTTGACAGCAGTGATGGTATACATGAACACAAGGAAGCCTCAGCAGAGCATTTCCTCCAGAAGGAGGAGGAATAGGAGGAGCCTGCTGCCTTCTCACTGAAGACTGCTTTCTGACTGTGGCTTTTGTCAAGTAGTGTAAATTGCTTTGGTTTTTGTATCGAAAATCTCACTGGGTGTGGACTCTTCTGGTGAGCTGCATGTGTGGGAGAGAGGTCGCTGCTGCTCTGTATCAGGAGGGTGCTTCCCTCTTAGAGCTTTCAAATCGTTAAAAAAGAATTGTGAGAGATAATAAGAGTGGGGAGATGACTTCTTTCTCTTCCTGTTACCATGGTAATGAGTTTAATGAGCAGACCTGAACTGGATAATCCTACCAACTCTGTCTGAATTGCTGTTGAATGTGAACTGTAAAATAAGCTGGTAGAGAATGTGACTCCTTTGCTCACAGAATGTGTGGGTGTACAAGTATTACCAACACTGCCATCCATTGTGGCCCCAGACTGGAAACTGCTTCTCCCCTGGCTTCTGGCAGCATCTTCCTTTGCTCTGTGTTTTTAGATATGCGAAATCCAACCACTAGAGTAAGGCAGCCAGAATAGCTTCTGTGTCACCCACCAGCAGTAATATCCAATTGCTTCCATCTTGCTAAAAGCTCTGTCCTCTGCCCCAAATGGGCATCACCCCCTTCCCAAAGGTGGTCTGGTTCACAGAATGCACCAACCAAAATACTTTGTCTTTCTTTCTGTGTGTAAGCAAAGCTAAACTAGAAAGGCACAGAAAGGCTTGCCTGAGTTACCTGCTGCTTGTACAGCTGGCTTTATTAGCTTCCTCATTTAAATATTGCAAAGCAGTGATTAAGAGTTGATATCAAACATATGACACCGCTTGTTGCTCTTAAGAAGGTTTTCTAATTGAAAGTAAAGATGAATAATTAGAACACAGAAATGTATTTTAAAGTGTTATGGGACTGCCAATAATGCAACACAAAGTGTGTTTTTCTTGTCTAGCATCTTATATATGTGTTGTATATCAAAATACTTATTGAATTAAAATAATTACAGAGGGCTATTACATAACAGCAAAGGAAAAATTAAATTAAGATATGGGAGGGTAATGGGTATGTTCAGAGTTGGTGCGGCAGGGAAGTACAGGCACGTAGATTTCTTACGATCTCTCTTGCTTTTGGTTATATTGTTGTTGGGTTTTGTTGTATTTTACGGGTGTCTGCTGTATCCAGTGGTTTGCAGATTCAGTTAAAAGCTCAGAGATGCTATGTGACCACAAGCATATAATAAAAATGCATCCATGAAAGTAGGAGGGGATAGAGTTAATGCCAGAGGATGTGAATATGGCCAAATGGAGAGAGCTTTTAGGACCGTCATGGAGCTTTGTGTGCATCCTGGCAGCGATGCCTGCCATCCTCACCACCTCGGGTCCCTTGCATCTTCCTTGCACCCTGATGTCTGTTGGTATTTTACAAGCTCCTCAAACGCTGGGCTTGCTTTAAACACTGTAAAGCTGATATCTCCTGATCGCTTCCTGTTTGAAAGATTCATATTCAGTTAAAAAGCAAATTACAATACATTAAGGATTTTCTTCCTCTTTGTTTTGAAATTCTTTAGTTTTTGTCTGCTGTATGTGTGTTTAAGGAACATGAGTTAAGATTCCATGCACACTCACAGGAAAGAGGAAAGGTACATGCACAGTCTAGGAGAGCAGGACATCCCATGTCCGATCTGGCCACTGACAGCCTACCAAAGGATGCTGGGGTGCTCCACTGTGATGGACATGTCCTCATGTCCATCATGTGCCATGTCACAAGCTGTCTCCCTGTAAAAGCAGGATACTTCTCTGTGAGAGTATTATTTTAAGGCTTAGTTAATGCTGTATAGTCTGAAATATGTTTAATGTATAAATATTTTTCTCCTTTTGTTTTAAAAATAACTATTTAAGTGCAATTTAAAACATCCAGCTGCTCATCCAAAAAGCCCAGAACACATTAACACATCTTGGCTAAAAATAGAGTCACTGTCTAATTAGGGCAAAGTTTATCCCCATGGATTTCTACGAGCTCTCTTTAATTTCCAGTTTGGCTGCTGGGCTTGCATTAGGAATTACTTCATTTGATGGTTTTGTTGTGCAAGGGGTCCATAAAAGTACTGTTATTTCACTACATGGTGTGCATTATCTTCTATCCAGAGGATCTACAAATTGTACATAAAGACTGATGATACAGTTTCTTATGTAGCGTATTTATAAAGATTATCTTAATGCCAGAGTAGGGCTGACATGACCATCCTTTGTGATTCCAAATCCCCTGAGTTCCCATTAGATGTATCCTATATGTTTTTTAAACTCCTATGTGTAATAAGTTATCAGTATCATTTCTTCTCTCAGAGCTCAGGAGCATATATGCTTGTCTAATAAAAGGGCTAATGTTTTCTTTACTTGGTTTTTCTTTATGATTTTGTTTATTGTAATTCCCAAGTTAGTCACAGTTTTGGGAGTCTGTCAAACTCTTAATGATCTTTTTTCTGTAGACCAAATGTTGTTTCCAGTAAAATGTAATCATTTTTCACCCTAATTATTCAAGCTCTCTCTAATAGAGCCTGACTGTAAAGAGTTGGTTTAGCAAAAATGAAATATGCTGATAAAAATGAATATGCACATTTAACAGTCTGCTCAGAGCATTCATACTTGGCATTACTAATAGTTCAGGTTTTAAAGGCTTGAAAAAGAATAACAAGGGAAATAAAATGTTATTTTGGGAAAAATCTTTATATAAGTGATAGCTCAAGGCTGAGAAAAATGAACAGCCTCACTTTTGTGTATTTGAAAAAACTAAGCAGCACTATAGCTGCAGTAGAATAAATGAAGTTTAGTCAGAAGGCTTGTGATAAAATTCTGACTTTACCAAATTTATAGAAGTTCTTGCTCCATATAGACAAAGCATAAAATAATTGTTTCTTTTTAGAGGATTTTTGGGGGGAGACCAGGAGAGGAAGAGGCAATGTGTACACAGTGTCCTTCTCACGTGAGAATGGTACATCTTCCCAACTCTTTATTTGCATTTGCTAATAGCTGAGATCATAACTGTCAACAAATCTTTTATCATTTATGTTGCGAAGGTCTTCCAGGCTTCAGGGAAGAACAGATTTATTCCTCAAGTAAAAAACTTGTGGTGACATTAATGCCTACCATATGGTAAATATACTTGTTAAACTGGATTTCAGCCATGATCCCATTATTGTGCATCAGCCTTACTTCGTGAACGTGCATTGGAAACATGGCTAAGTGAGTATGTCTGTAGTCTAGAGAAGTGTATGGTAAATGCCATGGAGACTTCAGGGCAATATGTTATCCTGTGTCATCTTGATAAGTGTTTGGGAGCATGGGAGTCTGCGGAGCACTGAATTTTGTTGGTGTCCCATGTGTTCTTGCTCCCGTGTTTGCACTGCATGTTACCGGATAATAGTGGCTTGGTGTCTAGATCTTCACCTAACTTTTATGGCAAGTAATATGATTATGTAGAGAGGGAAAGACTTCATGTGAACATCAGCCAGTGTCCTTTCAAAATGTAATCTGATAATATGATTTTGAGTTGTTAAAACAAACAAACAAACAAACAACAAAACCTATAACTGAAATCCACCTCTATTCTTATCTTAAAAATACTGTTCCTGTCTGCAGGAGAAATAAATGCAGGCCCTAGTGCACACTTTTATCAATAGCCTGTTGATAGTCAGAAGTTTTGTGCATCACATCTATGACAGTGACTCTTCCCAAGACCCTGATAATCACAGGGAGTTGAAAGGGTGAGACAGCAGGCACAGTGGCTAGACAAGTGGGTTGCAGGGGGGAATACTGTCCCTTTAGGGAGGTGTTAATGGGGCCTCCTTCTGAACTGGTTCACTAACAGCACTCTTGGGGTTTTATTCAACCCAGGAGATCTGTCTAGACACTCATTTATTCTGGCAGATGCAAGAATATGAGTGTGGTTGATGAGTGAGTTGAGCTTTGCTAGTGTTAATCACAGTTTGTCTTTCTCATTGTCTGGTAAGTAAATGTACTTGGCTTTGTAAATTTGTATTTTCCTCAAAAGCCTGTTTGCCAGCGTTCAGTGTACACTGGTGAGTTTCTGCTAGATAAATGGACCAGCCAGCGGTACCAACATTTGTTGCCCATGCTGTTGGCACATTTCCCTTTTCCATACATATTTTTTCAGATACTTGAAATTGTTGTCAAGGAACTTAAAACTGTGGGCAGGGCTTGTTTCATCCCATTTACTGAAACTACCTGACACAGTTCATTATAAAACCTGTTTTCATCTATTTGCAAGTTTGCTGAGATTCAAGCATGCAAGATGTGTATTAAACACTTTATAATGAAAATTACTTGCTCAGATTGCTGTGCAAAGTAACAGGATGTTTAAAATAAACCCAAAACAACAACAAAACAAAAACCCCAAAAAACCCAAACCAAACCAACAAACTAGCCACTTTCTTGCAAACTTTCAACACTTTGCCTTACTGAGCGTGACTGAGTCAGTGTTGTAGACGGTTTATGCTGGATAGCGCTCTGTGTTTTGTGTGTTTGAAGGCTGATGCCATGCTTGTGCAGTGCCTGTGGGCAACTGATGTGTACACCCTGCTCCCAGGCTGCAGCTGCCAGTGCAGGCGGCAGCAGCACCCAGGCAAGCAGGAGATGCGTATGTGTGTGTCAGGGAGAAAGAGGAGATGTGCATCTGATCTGATCGTTGTTGTTGTTGTTGTTTAACAGTGGTTTGGTTTTTTTTTCTGTCCAGAAGTTTATTGTAGCTATCAACCAAATAGCACATAAAGCCTTTTCTAATATGTGTAAACACTTATGCGATGCTGTTGTGCTCCTAGAGAGAGAGCAAATGAAGGGTATGGGCTGCAACCAAAGTATTTATAAAGAACTGTTAAGGAAGCAGACTAAGAATTGTTCTTTGTTGTACTTTACTCAGGGTTTGATATCTTCTCATTTTTAAAAACAAATATTTTCCCATGTAATCTTTAAAACAACATAAAGCTGCGAAGGCAGCGGTTTGTGCAAAGTGCTCGTTTTATCTGACATTTTCCTTGCTGTCTCAGTCTGACTGTGCTGTTGCAGCCAGTTTAGAAGCCCAGGAAGGACATGCTTCCTGGATCCAGAGAAAAATAGTATAGGGGATGGGAGATTAGGGTTGACACTGTTAACAGCATGGAAACTTGCTTAGTAGTGCAGGATTAGGGAGAGGTGCCATGGACTAGTGACTTGAGGATGAGGCTGAAGAACTGAGAATACCTCATCTCTAATCCTGGCTTTTCCACTCTGTAGGCAGGTTACTAAATCCCTTTGAGACTATGTCTTCATCTTTAAGTAGGAATAATAGCTACCCTCTAGAGGCATTGTGAGGATTTATGCGTTTATGAAGTACTGAATGCAAGCAGTTAACTGCTTATGCTTTGTATTCCACATCAATCTAGTTGTAGTCTAACCTGGATGATAGCGTCCTGTTTTGGTGACAATCATTATCATTCTCACTTCCAAAGGGAGTTTCCTTAATAAAATCCAAGTACCAAAATCATGACACTTTGCTCTTTTTTTCTTCAGTCTGTAAGTTTTTTTCCTGCTTTTGCATTCTAGAAGAAGGTAAATGTTCTGGATCTTGGCAGGTTCCTGCCCAGTTATGGTTCTGTAGCTGCCAGTGTCACAACAATTATAGTAACTTAGCTTTAAATAAGCTTCTTGGATATGGCCATCTGTGTGTGGCCACAGTACCTGTTGTTAAGAGAGTGGTAAATAATCAGGGATAAGGCTTAAGAGAAGCCACAGACTGGAGAGGAAGCAGAAAGGGAGTAGTCTGAGGTCTGTGGCAGGTAACTGGGTTTCCCAGCTCTCTGCAGCCCATATTTTCCTGCTTATGGCTGTGAGCTGGGGGCTGGTGGGAGGGCCGGGAAAAGGCAGCCAGCAGCTGTAGTGAGCTGCTTAACTAGGTGCTTGATTATTTTTTTTTTCCGTTCTCTTTTAAGGACTGACAGAATCCTATTACAAACAGTTTTGAGGATATCCAAATATCTTAGCTTGCCTAAGTGCAGAGGAGGAGAGAATCTCTTCCTCCAGCCTTTTGAATGCATCCGTTCAAGGGTTATAAGCAGGCCACTCCCTTCTGCTCCGGACTAGCCATTGGGGACAGCAGGGACATCCTTGAGAGCAGCATCTCACAATGATCGCCTATGTGCACTGCCTGCCCGCCGACCCCATGGTCGGGTGCCTCGGCAGGAGCAAGTGGCAGCCCAGCTGCAACGATGAGGAGGAGGAGGAACTTATCCCACTGTATTCCAGCAAAATGGGAAACACTCACACCAAGCTGCCTGGGCGCCTCAAGAAAAAGTTACTGAGCAAAGACGACAACTCCTTCTGGCCAAGTAAGATAGTTCTTATTCCTTAGCTATTTCGGTCATTTTGTATTGTGTTGTCATTATCGAGGAAATAAATAAGTAAACCAAACATAAACAAGGAAAATACTCATATTTCGCTTTTGGAGGATGAAGGCACTGGGAACAATTTTCTTATGAAAGTAATGTACTCCACTTCAGGACAGTGTATGCAAATATTGTATCTGATGGGGCTGCTAAGTTGATACAGGATGATGCTGTCTTTGTGCTTGTGGTATGCCTGTTTTTGAGAGGTCTTGAGCACTCGCTTTCAGTTCAATAATGCTCCTTTTCAGCAAAATTATTGTTTTAGATGAGTGGAGCTGTTGATGTAGCACTCTAATTGAAAGCCATAGGAACAATCAGTGGATGAAAAGGCCAGGAATAATAAGAAAAAGGTCTAACAGAACTCAAAAAGTACTTAATGCAGTTGATGAGTACTTAGTTAAAAAAAACCCCAGTATGCTTTTGAATAACCTTTGGTCTAAGGTTATTTTCTCTCTGAATGCAAGAAGAAAGAATTCATGAATTATGATGACTCTCCTATTTAATCTGAAGAGTTTCGAGTTTCACTGGTGAATACAGATGGGAAATAGGCAGAGAAGAGGACAGACAATGGCAATGTTCAGCTGTTTTGTTTTTAGCCTTATTGCTTGTCTTCCCTTTTTTCCTGACCACCTAAGCAAAGGCACCCAGCTGTTTGTGGAATGGTTGCTCAGAAAAGTGTATTTGAGGGTGATGGGGAGAAATATCACAAGACAAAAAAAGCTTTTCCCGCAAAAGCCAGCTGGCTGACTATCTTGTGCCAGGTCGTTTTAAAAAAGACAGAAAGAAAAAAAAGTACATGAGTATATTTACACGTATTGATTTTTCTTTTCCTCATTAGTCTCACACTGATCATTGGACAATGGCCAGTTATTACCAGGAATTGAAAAAGCCCCATCTCACCACCCAATTCTTACATTGATTAATGAAACCACCTGTATTCTTTTTTTTGCATTACCTTATTCTCCATTCAGTGTTAAGCAAGCTTCATTTAGTGTCTACTCCTGTGGGAGGAGTGTGATTTACTACATAGTTGTTTCAGGCCTTTTTCAAGAGGAAGTAATTTTTTATAATACATGGAAAAAAAATCTCTATCATCTGCTGAATTTTTGTATTTTAGAGTACAGGGTCAATTCCGGTTCAGTCAGAGGGGAAAATGAAAATGCTTCTTTTATGTAAAATTGTATAGTCTCCATACTGTCAGACCTGGGAAAGCCCTGAAGAGGTGAGGGACTAGGGAGCATCTCCAGGGATGCTCTTAGAGAGGCGGGCATGGCCCCTCTTGCCCCGGAGAGCCTGGGATGTGGGGATGTGATCTGCCTCTTTTACTGGGTGACAGGTAAGTTCATTCCTACAACGCTGTGACATTGACTTCCAGAGCTGGTTCCTGTAGTGCCCTCAGAGGTGTTGCTCAGAGCATTGTGAGCAGCCTCTCCCTTTGAACTTGCTTCTCTGGAGCATGGAAATGGGACTGAGGAGGATGGGTAAGGTCTCAGAAATCCCTGCTCCCTCATTGCAACCTACCTATTTTTTCTCTTTGTAATGTCTGTAGGGAAAACATCTCCTCTCTAAAATGCACCTGAATTGAAATTACGAAACTTTTCAGAAGATAAGTAGACGCAGATGAATGGGGAACAGAGCAGTACTTTAAAGAATATTTGTTACTAAGTATTAGGAAAAGATGTTACATACATATATGCTGATGATCTTGCTTCTTTGCATTTAAAAAGTTTGGAAACTGAAACACAGGGATTTTTTGATTAGTTTTTTTTGTGTTTAAATATCTGAGTCACTTCAAGGCACTGTCCAGTTTTTTCCTGGATGAGGACTTAATGATCTCTGGATGCAAATTATGGAGATAGGTGGGAAACTTTCTGATTGCTATGATGTAGTTCCTACATATGCAGTGGGAATGCCTCCCCTCCCTATCCAGTTGCATTCACTTTTTATGCAGTTTCTGGTCCATAGTAAAAAATTTTCATGTTTCAAACCAAGTTTATTGCTGTATCCTTTGAGTTTCACCGATATGTGGTATGGCCCCATGCATTTTATTTATTCTTTTTGAATTCCAAACCGTTGTGGAGTTTCAGTGAAACAGTGAATAACAGAAATCACTTAGCTTGCTTTCTGCCCTAACTTTTCCCAGGAGAACCTCTAGTGCTTCAGTGCTGGTGTCCCACCACAGTGCAAGTGTGTATATGTGGGACGTTAGCTCTGCCTCACTGGCTCTCTTCTTACTAATTCCCTGTCCACAGAAACAAGAGAATGGCAGTGTAATTAAGCCATCAGTTAAAAGTGTTATTGGTGGGACAGGTAGTATTTCTCTTTGAGATAGGGAAGCTGTGTTGCTTTAAATTCTGTTAATGTTTATTTTAAGGAACAAAAGTGTTTAAGAGTGGAAGTGCTTTTGGGACCAGGTCAAGAGATAACTGCAGAGCACAGCAGGGGATTATTGGCTGGGTTTTATCTCTGTTGATAAAGGCCTCCCTTTCGGGGTCCTTATCCAGCATCATGAGAACTGCGCTTGGAGAAATTTCACAATGCTGATATACTCTATAGAAAACACTCCTGGTAGTGTAGGGTTGTTTGAAAACATAATACAGTCAAATAATTTGAACTTCCTCATGGACTGTGGGGATAACCTTGCTGAGGGGATCTCAGTAGTCTGCAGCAGTAGTCCCTGGTGCTTCTACCACCAAGAATCAATAATCAAAATACTTGTAGTGTGATGTAGCAGCTGTAATGATCACGTGATCATGTTAGGGTTTGAGGGTTTTTAAGCTGTAGAGTCCATTCTGATAAAACTGTTAAATTAGTGATATTTTGAAGTAAAGGTTCTGTGTTACCAGCTCAGCCTCTTTCCAGCCTTTGCGATGTTGTTCTTCTGCTGTTCTTTGCTACCAGATTGAGTGCAGATAGACAATGTAGGATTGAATTCAGCCACAATGCAGGAGTGCATCCTTTCAACAGCCTGTCTTCCTACCAGAAAAACAGTATTACGATGGTGTAGGTTCATTCCCAATTACAGACTCCAGTGGTGCTGACTGTTTGCTGCTTTTCGTACAGCAAAGTCTTTTCTGTAGCAAAGTTAAGCTGAGATACTCCACTGACTAGGCTGGGAAGAACTGTCAAGGGCTTGATTTGGTTTGATTTAAATGCCTGCTGAATGGGAAGCTGAGGCTCTTGGCAGTGACTGCTGCTGTGGGAGACTGTCACCTCCTGGTCAGAGCATTGCCTGCCTCTTACGGTTCCGATTACTGCTTCATATTTCATAAAATTCACAAAGTTTAAAGATGAGGTATGCTCGTGCTGGCTTTTTGTGATGATAAAGTTTTGGTAAGGATTTTGGAGGTTTTTTCTTTCTTTTACAGATGTGTGAGTGAGCCAATGGCAGTATCAGATTACTTTTAATGTTTGTTAAACAGTAGCTTCAGTTATTGGGATTTTTTTCTCTGTGTTTTGTTGCCTGCTAGCTCCATGAAAGAATGCTTTCTTCTTCATTCATTACTCTTTCTAAGGACAACAGCTCTGTCTTATCTGTAAGCTGAGACCTTTCTGTGTGATATTTGTTTTGTGAAAAACATACAAAATTTAAAATAAGGATAACTAGATCTATTTATAAATTAATAGGATGTTGTGAACCAAGTTGGTATTTTATTACCCACTATTTGCCATGGCTTTTTTCCAGGTTTCTCTTCTGATAGCTATGAGATTTAAATTTCCCAATTAAAGGATGTTATATTAAAAAAGGACAGAATCCTTGCAACTTGGGAGGATTCATTCTTTGCCTTCTCATTTAGCAGTGTGAAACAAAGGCTGAATTGCTTTCCATCTCTGCAAATTCTGGGCCATGCGGAGCACTGAGCAAGCCTTTGTGGCCTCCCGTGCCCTAAGTGACACAAGGACTCAGTCAGTGTGGTGAATGGCTGGGACTGCTACTTACAGAGCCTCATGTAAGTGACTGGCCACCCTTATTCCCAGTTTTATCTGCTGCGTCCAGCTTGTACCATAACAGCTGACGTATCGGATTGCATCAGATAAAGCCAGGAATTGGTTTGTTTTGAGAAGAAAAAGTAAATTGGATATAATTTTTATTACATGCCTTAAAATGGGGGTATTCCCCCCCCCCCCTTTATGTGTACTTAATGGAGTCTTGTCTTATGGCTGAGCTTTCTTGGAAGTTTTGTTCATTTGGCTAAAACAAGGCACTGTAATCTTGCAAAGTAAAGGAACTTCTCCATTTGTACAAAATTACTTCAGGTCTTGAATAAATAACTCTTCTGTTGTGTTTTTCTGTATGTGTCTTGCATTTTTGACTGATTTTGCTGAGCATTGCGTGCATATGCCATGGAAAACAAGCCTCCCTGCCTGTCCTTTTATGGACAGGCCATGGAGTTCCACTGTTTGATCTCCTGTGCTGTTGCCATACAGCTCATAAGCCCTTTCAGATGCAAGAGCGATGCGGATGAAGGGAGGGATGAAGAAGAACTTGGAATATACTGGGTAAAAAAAGATTAATGTTGTAAAACACTGAAGCGAGTCAGAAACATGAGTATGAAGGCCTTGCTGAGTTCTCAGTTTGCTAGCCTGACTCCTCACTGATAGGTGTGAACTTGGGCTCGCTGTTGCAAGGAGGCCCTGGTGGTGGATGTTTCACAAATTTCTCTCTGCCTGTGAGCAGACAAGAAGCCCTGTGTGGCACCCAGGAGCACAAGGAAGAGGTGGTGAGGTTTTGGTATGGAGCGCATTAATGTCACTTAAGTGTGTCTGGAGGAGTCTGACAAAAATAGAGGACTCAGAGACATCTTTTGTGTAGTGTATTTTGCGACTGGGGCAAGGGAGTATCTGCTGTAACTAAGGAGGTGGAGCAACATAAGTGCAAATCGCCATGTCAAACAAGTAAGGTTGGAAGGCCTGTGGCTGATGATAGTGGTTAATGGTAGACTGAATAGGTTCTTCGGTGCTTAATTTGATTAAAACTTCTGGGGTTTATGGATGTTGGATACAGTATGTTTACAGATTTTACTGGGAGTTGCTTTATCTACTGCAGTGAAGCCAAGAAGTGGTTTTGAGTGCTGTAAGAAAATTGGATTCATACCAGATTAAAACTAAAACATGGTGAGGAGAATGTGAAACTTCAGGGAAGAGGCACAAACGTTTTAAGGGAGGCCTTTATCAGCCTGGCTAATGGAGTCATACTAGCAATCAGAGACAGATTATGCAGCATTAGCAAAATCCATTTTGCAATGCTATGTTTCTTACTGCATCCCATCCTCCCTCAGGCCAGCACTTTGAGATGAAGTGATAAAAGGTAACCAGGTTTCATAGCTGCAGTGTATTCTCTTGCGCTGGAGGAGTAGAGAAGCAAATTTTCCAATTAACAAGGCAGATGTTCGTGTCGTCCCTTCTGGAGCCCATTTTCCAGGAATCTGCAGATTGGTGACTTCCACTTGTCTCCTGAATAGGGCTGTGTGCCTGTCCATGCTGGATTGTGGTGGTACAGGGCTTCTGTGATGCTTGGCACACTTGCAGTGCTCTTACAGCTGAAATCCTCCTGGTTACTTGTCTTTTCTTCTTAACTGCTACTAAATGTGAAAATTTTCAAAGGCTTCCTCGGCACTACCTTATTTTTCCTGTGCCAGCTGCTCCTCACAGAGTATCCCTTTCCCTGTTTTTTTTTCCCTCACACTAGTGGGAAGCCAGGAGCTTCAGTAATGACCCCTTGGAAAGGTGTGATGTCATGTTGCCTTGCAAATACTTTGATTTATGAAGTATTATGTTGGATGCTTTGTGTATGGCATGTGCTGCCCCAATCGGAATGTAGATAACCTTCACTGCTGCTTCTGCAAAGCCTGTGGTAGGTGGTAATGTGATGAATAAATCCATATCTTGCCATTTATGTGGTGGGTTTGAGAACCTTTATGTGCTCAGCAGGAACATTATGGGCTGCGCAGTGTACCAACTGGTGATGGGGATGTGGGCTTCTACTGGGGGACCCCGCAGAGGCAAAGGGGTCTGGTTCCTGGATGGCAGCTCCTGTGGAGAAGTCTGGTGGGACCAGGCTCGCAGAGCATCGCTGCCACCCACTCCAACATCTCTGCCCACTCAGACATCTGAATTGTGTAGATTTGCTGGTGCTTGGAGCTGGTGCTGTGATCTTTGGCCCTCTGCTCTGCCACGGTGTGGGTTTTTTGCTCCTACTCTTACCTCCCAAAGAGCTCAGGACTGTCTCTGAAACCACATTTCTTCCATATGGCTCTTGCATAGGCGAAACTGAGGCCTTTTAAAGGCAATGGTATTAAAAGTCTGATAGTTTACTACAGAGTTTTAGCCCTTTATTGTTTCCCTGCCCTAATCTGATGAAAAGTCATTGACAAATACACATGTTGCTTGATCCTCAAGATTTTCAAACCTTTGCTTGGACATAATTGTAGATCAGCTCTGCTTTCGTCACCCAACCAGAGCCACTTGCTCCATCCTGTGGGCTGTGATATTTGAAGTAAAAGGTGCTCATTCTCTGAAATACATCGTTTCTCTCCTTACCTCTTGGTTTGCTTTAGCAAACATCTTGGAGGTAAAGCAAACTTGCACTTTGCTAGCACTGCAGCTGGCAGCATATAAATCTGGTTTATTCATACTTTGTAGTGTTAGTTAAAAAAAGACACATTTAAAATAATCCTAAATGCCAGTAGGCTTAGTGACATTTAAGCATGAGCGATGCTGTCAGTCCATCCACAGACAAAAGAGGTACATCTTAATTTGTCTAATTACACTCTAACATGCAGGCCAGCTGCTGCTGTGAACAAAAGCAGTTGATCGCACCATTTTATTAATTGCATATTAATTGTCACATTCATGTTAACCATATGGGAGACAGTGGAGTGGAGTGAAGGCTACTTAGTGGTGGAAAACAGAAAATGAACTGGCAGGGTAGTGTCTTCAGAGAACAAATCTCAGAATGATAGGGTGCCTGGAGCTTGTCGATGCGATTAGATTTTTACAACCAATCTGTGGGTTTTTTCCCCACCTAAATTACTGTATTTAAAAGTGTGAGGGATTTGAGTAGAAACCATTGTGCCTTGCATGGTGACTGCATATTTGTGAAAGTGCTGCTGTGCAAGTTGGTAGCGAATTTGTTTGGTAATTTGCAGAAGGCAGCCCTGCTGGCACGTGGCATCTGCCTTTGTCTGCCTGCTGTGCCGATGGGTGCACCAGTGCCGGCTGGAATCATTTCTCACAGGAGCAAGGCTGGAAGAGCCAAAAGACATACAAAACTTGCTGATTTTTGTATTTTATGCATTTTTGCTCCAAGTATGTAGTCTTTTTAGATAATGGTGGCAAGTCTTTAACAGAACTGGATTTCTTAGAGTGAAAAATAAAAACCTTGACACAGGGGGGTTAACTGGTGTAAAATACCTACAGCAAAAAGCAAACAGTACTGGTCCAGCTGCTGCATTTATCTGGCATCATATAATCTAGCAGGATGTTTAACGATGCTTTTCCTGAAAGTGAGACTTTAGGAATATGCTCTTAACCTCTTTTTTTTTCTTTTATTTTTGTGCTATGTGGAGGCAGCAGCCACTTTCAGCAGATGCACAGCAGTTCTCTCGGGCAGCAGGTGTAGGCTGGAGTAGACAAGAAGTGACTTCTGTCCAGTCACCCCCCAGACTGACATTATCACGGTCTGTAGAGCATCTCCTTCAGTGAGGCTGTGGGGTGACCATCTCCTGCCTCTGAGCAGCCGCTGTCACACAGGCGGGTACCCACAGCAGGGGCAAATTATATGATACGTGCAAAGGAAGCTTACTGGAACAAGACCTAAAAAAACCCACCCAATGTCTACCTTGAGTTTCTTTGCTCTCCCTTCTCCTTCAGTTCTCTTTAGGAAGAAAGAGCAAAGACCTGTATTGGAATTTTTAAGCGAAAGGGGCAACAGGTTTAGTAAGAGGAAGACCCAAGGGCAGCTCTTTGCTTTCATAGAAAGAAAGCAGTGAGTTAATGGCAGATCAAATAGAAATATGCCTAGTTATGTGAAAAGAAGGGCAGGAGTGGACCTGGAATCTGCAATATTTTAGAGAACTTGGTCTTGTCAACTGATTAAATCTTCCTGCTTGACTTTTCTAAAATGAGTATTTCAGTGTTAAAGGCTTAGTCCTACCTCATTGCCAACAGATGGCATTTTGCTTGCATTTCCTACATATCTTGGAAGAGCCGGGATTGAGAGAGATTGGCTAGGTAGGAAAAAAAAAAAAAAAAAAAAAAAAAAAAAAAAAAAAAAAAAAAAAAAAAAAAAAAAAAAAAAAAAAAAAAAAAAAAAAAAAAAAAAAAAAAAAAAAAAAAAAAAAAAAAAAAAAAAAAAAAAAAAAAAAAAAAAGAGAGAGTCAGAACCCTTGTTTTAATTAACATATTGTTTCAAAAAACATCCCTAAAAAACGTTTTTTCAAACTGTCTTGGAAAGCACAAAAGGAGACACAGTTGCACAGTTAAGAAATTACTAATAAGCGGTTGACAGATAGATTGGATCTGATCTAGTCTAGGCATACAAAGTGCAAAACAGTCAATAATGGTGACATTCTTATGCCTAAGCAGAAGTTGGGGAGAGGGGTTGTTTTCTTGTGTTGTTTTTTTTTTTTAATCAGAAAAATGCTTTAAGTGGCTCATCGCAATTTCGTCTCAATTGGTGCTGTAATACAGTGCAACATGGGGTGTGGATTATGGGGATGATGCATGATTGGAAAGGCACAGCTTGAATTTTGGATTGCAAGCAGTGCCTGCCACTACAGCAGTTACAGAAGCAGCGCCTGACTTGTAAGCTGACCAGTTTTGACTTGGAGTCATTGGAAGAGAATAAATACGAAACCCCACGATGCCACCTCTCCAGTCACAGCAGAAGAGTACTTAATCAGCCTCCCCATGTCTTCTGTGCTCAGGCGGGCAGTCTGTGGCCTAACTATTACTAATTTAAAGGCTGTATTCCCGAAAGCACTGCTTGTGGCTGTTAGGCTGCAGCTCCTGGCTTTTGTTTGGAAATTGTATCTCAGTGTACTGGCAACCAGCTAGGTTACCGGTGAGGGCTGATTCCCGCCAGCTGAGCATGAACTGGTGTTGCTGAAGACTGGAGAAGAGATAAAACTTGTACGTGCTGTGGTTGAAAGGCGAATTATCTGACCCTGATGTATTTTCTATGGGAATGCTCAGCTAGCCGCCCTGTGAGGTGTCCATGGCGATGTGCTGCTCATCCCAAAGGTCTCATCCCCTGTCTGTCTGATTTCTGATTTGAGCCGTGATGACTTTTCCTCTTCTGGTTCAGTTCTGTCCTTTGTCCTTTAGGTATTTGACAAGGAGTTTAAGAACAGTGAAGTTTTAAACACAAGTGCTGCAGAGCACATTAGTCTTTGCTTAAGGTATCAAGAGAGGTTTATAAAACCATTTCTGTGCAGTTTCATTATGTGTTCCAGGGAGGGCTAATTAAACTTGTGAGTAGCATCGCCAAAGTAGGTTTGGCACCTCTCCTAACTGAATGATCCCTCATGGTTGTTCTCAGCCTCAGCTTTTAACCGACCTGGCCATCCTTTTTTTTGTCAGATACTTGCCACAAACATGATGCTATTGACTAGCCCAGGAATAGTGGGCTGCTCTTTTGTGGGTGTGAGCAGGTCCCTAAGCAGATGCTGGTAGCAATGTTGGGGTTAATAATTTATAGCATCAGAGAAAAAGACACTCTTTTATGTCCAGTGGCTGAAGATGAGCACAATTTTTTTCCCTGGGTGTGACACTAGCCTTTTCCTGATAGGTTTATAATTAATTTAAAGAGGAGCAGGATGCTAATTACCCTGACATAAAAATAAGTATTTTCAAAGCCTTATATGAATACAGTGTTTTAATTTATTCATTCCTGGAGCAGGGTATGTGCTCTGTACAGAATAGTAGACGTTGTGGGATGTGTCAGATACTTTACAGCCTACTTAATGGCTGTAGTTTCAACTGTGTTCTTCAAACCAGCCATGGTTGAAAAACATTGGACATGAAGTGAGTTTTGGCATGCATCAGCTTAGACAATTCCTTGCATGATGGCAAAGCAGGAATCCTGTTAGGCGGTGCTTGTGTCTAACTTGGGTGAATTGGGGTTGAAGTTAACTACTTAACAGCTACTGGAAAGTTTCAGGAATGAAACTTATTCAGCATATTGTCTGGGATGGAAAACTCATGGTATTTCTGCACAGAAATTTATTTTTAGAGTCTGCATAGTTGTCTCTGTATTTATTTGTGTGGTGTCTATAGTCTCCACTCAAGTGCTGGAAATCTCTCAAGTTGCAGTGTATCTCCCATTAGTGGGATGATACATTCAGAAGCCCTTCCAAAAATAAATTGGTAGTTTTAGTGTAAGTGGTGCTGATCTAAATTGTGGATGCATGCTTGCATTTTAGTTGTCTTCAAGTGAGAGTTCACCACTGGAAGCAAGTTACTTGTAAGATATGATGCCAAGTTACACAACCTGTGATCTCTTCAGAGCTGAAGTGGAGGTGATGGTGCCATAGCTGCACACTTTCAAAGGTTTTCAGATACAAATAGTGAAAGTGCTCTAAGACACAAATTTAAAACTAGCATCAGCTGTTTTAAGTTTTATATTTACACTTCTTCAACTTTTTCAACTTCAACTCTTCCAATAAAATCCAAACTTTTCTGACATTTATATTTTGTGCTTAGTGGGGAAACAGAGGATTCCAAAGGAGACATTTTTGCGGCTAAAAATGGTATCTTTAGCTTTAAATAGTGTATGTTAAACCCCTTGTTGTGTTGCAGCTTTTCTGTTTGGTTGGGTTTCAGAAGGTCTCCAGACACCTCAGAGAATAACTAAGGTTTTTTTTAAATAGGAAAAAGTGTAGGTGTCTGCAGTGGGGATCTTGTAGATAAAAGACAGGGATCTACTCCTTCCCTGTCTGGCAGGAAATGGAGGCAGAAATGGCAGATTGAAAGCGATAGGGGAGAGAATCTCCATTGTTTAATCTTTTGTGGATTACATTTTGATGAAGAAGATGGTGATGCCTGTTGTTTACTTAATGCCCCCACGTACTTCCTTATTGAAACTGTGTCCACAATACTAAAACACACAGTACTAAAAAAACACGATGTGCTCGCTAGTGCTTTCTGAAGATGTTTGGTATCAAGGCACATTTTTCATGGTAGCATCATTTTAAACTGTTAGATGCATTTCACTAATGACCCAAAAAACCACAACTATTCAGTAGTTAATGTTGACTGACTATGGCATTTTGTGAGGTTTGGGCTGCTAGATCTTGTAACTAGCAAGGATATTTGCGTATCTGAAACTTTCAGTCAAACCAGTGGTAATAAAATTTTTAGGTTGGTATTCACATTATGAATTTTGAAAGTTCAACCAATTAGCAGTGTGAAGGCTATCCTTTCATTTGGCTTTATTGAGGACTTCTTTATAAGAAGATGCTGAACACACAAATATAATCTTAAAAACTGTTTTCCCAATCTGTTGGTATTTGATCGTGTCTGAGATCCACACACCCATGGCCAGCCAAAGACATTCTCTGGAGATGCTGTGGTGCAGATATTGGTGCTGTTATTTCCCTACAGGTTGCTGAATCCTGCAGCAGCATAATTATAAGGTGACTGTTATGTGAACTTGATACCTTACTTTAGTTTGGAGACTATTGTATTTCAGGGCAGATTGTGTCATTCTTTAATTGTAACACACCTACGTTTTCAGATTTTATAAAAACTCTTAGGGCTTTAGGGACAATTCCAAATGTCACTAGTATCCATTTATTATTTGTTAACCTTCACTTTTTCTTAACTTCTTAGTACTGTGTCACGCAGATAACATTTTTCAGATAAAGTTTTTGAAAGTTTCTAACTAAACTTTTTCAAGTTGCTGTGGGAGACAGTGAGTGGGTACATGGTGCTTGATTTTGGCATGAGCAGTTGTGTAATTGTATGCAAGGTGTATTGGTTTAAAAGTAAATCAGTGTGAGAAATGAACCCAACTCAAGAGAGATTACAAGGCAGAGTTACAATTTACTAAAAAGATTACAGTAAATACAGTGGTACAGAGAAAACTGGTTTTAACCCCCAAAGACAGATGTATAACCCAGGACCCTGGGACAAGAACAGAACAGTGTTTGTCAACCCCTGTGCTGAGCACTACATGGCCCCCCTGGGTGCAAAGTAAAAGCAAAGGAAACCTGTTGGTTCAGATGATGGTCACAGTTCTGTTGAAGTAACGACTGCAGTCTTGTCGAGAGTGGTAGTCACAGTCCTTGCTGGAAGTCTGGTTCTCCTCTGGATCTAACGAGTGGTACCCAAAGTCCCCAAACCCGAAGTTTATTTATGCTCATATTCAGGTGGGAATGCCCAATACCTCCCCCAGGGTGAGGAGTTTCACAACAGGTGATTTCACTCTGTAAGTTGGTAGATTTTTGGAATCTTTGATGGTCGAGGTCCTTTGCAGTTGCCTATTACTCCTGTCCATTGTGGCCCATTAGCAGAGATGACCCCTCAGGCTGGGCATGAAGGTGCAGTGTCTTCCTGGAGGGGAGTTATCATAGCTGAGTCATTGGTGTGAAGGCAAAGAAACACTCCTTTGCCACGCAGGGTTTCTTTAATGCCCAGCTTGTAGCCTGAAGTGTCAGGTGTGCCCTGGGCACCTGCTGAAAACGATCCATTTATTAACAGTCCATCAGAAATGACATAGAGGGTGTAGGATGCACAGTTTTGGTTATAGTCACCACATAGTGATAAACTGGTTCCAGGAGCTTAACTTTTCTTCGTTTATAGGGTGTAAAAGTTCCTAGGAAACTATAGAATGTACTGGTCTAATTTTAACACAGTATGTTTCCAAGCTCAAATGAGAGTCAGAGTTTATTGAGAGTCAGCAGAAAGAAGAAAAAAAAAAAGATCTGCCAACCACTTATATCAGGATAATCTGTGTATAAATAAAAGTATGCCAAAGAGCAATGTTGGGCGGGGAGGCTGAAATAGGCTACAAAAATTCTTTCTGTGACCTTTGAATAAGTGAAATGAGCAGGCAGCGTGTCCACTTCAGGACGCCTGTAAGGAGAATGCAGACTGAGATTAGTTGAAGATGTCTCTTGGATATTAGTGTGGATGCACAAGTGCACAGCTGCCAAAGATGGAATTGCAGGGAGACAGTTTGGGACAGAAGTTCAAAAATGGAATTTTGCAGTCTGATTTTGTTAGTTTTGCTCCTAATCCTACAGGTTGATTCTAATGAGAAGACTTGCAAACTAGTATTCTTTCCATCACTAATTCAGAAGAGAAGGATTTTCTCTATGGTGCATTATTAGGGCAAATAAGAGTCAAGATTTTGTAGACTAATTTACTTGCCCCAGACATTTTTGATCAGCTCTTCAGGACAAGCCATAGCACAGGAGAATTCAGGTGGATTCTGAATTTGAATTGAGAATATTTCCTGGTAACATTTTAAGAAGGTACTCCTAGTGGAAGAGAATAGTACTCTTCTGGGAGCTGAAGTTGCCTTAGCTGGGGTTCAGGAATGACCAAAGGAAAAAGGATTGTGCCCTGCAATTTAAAGTAAAACAAAATTGCACATTCACTAAATGTTTTCTGTTCTCTTGTCTGCTATTACAGTGTGTGAGGAGATGCTCTAACCAAAAGAAACTGCTGCTTTGTCTGCTGGCAGCCCTGCCCAAATGCTGCCTTTTCTCTCTGCTGATGTGTTTGCATGATAGAGGATCCTGTGGAAAGATGTTTTCAATTGTCAAAGGAATGAATTAGCTTTATTGTGCTGTGACCTAAATAGGATCATCAGATCAATCAGTCTGCTGCTTTTCTGTCCTCTCTGGCTTAGGTTGTGTTGCTTCTCCTTCTCATCTTGCTCCCTCTTCCCCCTGCCCGCGCCAGGCAGCCCCTTTCCCAGAGCCTGCAGCCATAATCCTTTATGAGCTTGGATAAAGGAGGGCGCAGCCGGGTACCCTCTTTTGAAGCAATACCTGCCCCCACAGGGACAGGCTCAGCTCTGGCTCCCCTGCCCCTTCACTAGGGCGTGGGTCCTTCTTGGTGTTTTGTTGTGGTGGCTTTAGGATAAAATACTTTTTTCTCCTTTGTTCCCTCTCCCCTGTGCATTCTCCTCCTCCTCTTCCTCCTGATCCCAGGTTTAATGAATTGTAGTATCTCAATAGCTGGGGAAGTATCGTGCTTCACCAAGGCTGAGGTTGCCTTGAAAGAGGCCATTGTGAGCAAGCGGAGCTGGAGACGGGAGGGCAGCTGAATGCAGTGCTGCCTGGAATGGCCTTTGTGGAGGGAGCACTTTTGTTCTCCTGAAAGATGCCGGGAGAGGACCAGCTGGCACGAGGTCTAAGGGAGGGAGAGAGCCATTCTGACCATAAATTATTGACTCCTGTGCTCTGCAAGGGTGTCTTGGATTCGATTTAAGCATCAGTGAGGGGATGGCAGCATGGGTGAAGGTGGCCAGAACAGGCACAAAGCTTAGGCACTAATTTTGAAAACACTTTGAGGCATTTTGGCCTTCTTGATGTTTCTTCATGATGGAAGTCTCACCTGGAAGTAAAAGTGCTGCTTTCAAAGCTGGGTAGCATTAGTCTGAGACAAGAAGGAGCCTTGTGACCTGCAGGAAAGGGTTTATTAGTCTCCTCAGGTTCAGGCTTGCCTTGCAGATGCCTGAGTGCCTCTGTGCCGCCTGGGTAGGGGGTGCGTGGGAGTCACTTCCATAGCCTCACCCCTCCGGACACCACAGCTGCTCAGAGTGGGTGGGTGGGGGTGGCAGGGGAGCAATCCTGAGCACGTCCTACACAGACCCATCCCTCCAGACATGCTGGAAACAACTGCCCTTTAACAGCTTCTTCCCCACGCATCCCCAGCAAGCTGCTGTAGTGTGGTACAATGGAAACTCATTTCGAGCGACCCACTGATGTGTCTGTAAAAAGCAAAGGCATTGATTTGTTTTTGAGTACCTCTGCTTGCCAGCATTTCCACTTTCCCTTTTGAGCATTGAACAGAGTCTCACTGGAAGAGCTCTCGCGATGCAGTTCCCAGCTCAGTTGAATGGTTTTACTTTGTCTTTCCTCTTAAAATGTCATAAATGCTACACAGTTGTTTAATGTGAATTTTTGAGTTGTCCAAGTAAAGTTGCTAAGGCCTGCAACTTGAAGTTTACGTTTTGAGATGATAGTATATTTTAGTAGTTTGATGCATCTTTCCTTTAACGAACTTGATACATATGTTGGGTTTACCTCTCCTTCATGAAAATAAAGTGTTAAAATTTGTCTTCGTTTGTGGGATGGAACAGGGATGGGTTGCTTTAGCTATTCTAAAATATTTAAACTTTTTTTAACTTAAATGCTTCCTAAGTTCTGTATTGCATACATGTATGGGCTGGTGAGTAGGAAGAGAACATTAGTTGATTCTCACTGATTCCATAGTGTCCCTGTGGACAGCTGACACTGGGGCTGCTGCTTGGCAGCTGCTCTGGCTGTAGTTATGAACAACTCAAGTACTTGACTTTTCAGTATTTGCCTTTTTATAAAGCCTCAGTTTCTTCTGTGGATCTTGTGCATTGGTGTAAGGTTCAGGGCACTGATTTGTGAATGGGGGCTACACAGGAGAATCTCCCCTTCCCCCATCCCACCCGCCAGGGGCTGGCTGGAAATATTTCTGTAGAAGGTATTTCCATATTGTTTCACAGGTGCTGATTTTGTATGTCACTGTGAGCGGGGAGCTGTCCCAGATGGCTGCCCGGGAGCAGGTCAGCTGGAAAGCCCCTCTAAAGAGGGGATAGAGCAGGGAGAGGAGTGAAGGAATGGCTACAGCGTTTCAGGCATGCCATGTGCAAGCAGCTGCTCTTGTTCACTTCTCTCTGGATCTGTGTGGCCTCTAGTAGAAAATTAGAATCAATTTAACCACTCAAGGATTTAAAAACTATTGTAGAGTGAACTACAAAAAAAAGACTTTTTCCAGTGAGTTCATTGCACAGTCATGATTTTGAGGATGCTGTTTGGCACTGTATCTTGTGCCTCTCATTCTCTTTGCTTTAGTCCCTGACTTGTTAGGAAGGAGTTTCTTCTGAGCCAGACTATGTGACCAGTCCCATCCGGTATGAAGTGAAAATCAGCATTTACTGAGCATGTCCATATTTTCTGTATTCCTTGTCATATTCCTGATTCCTTTGCATTTCTGTGATTCTTGTGTGGCGGCAAGTGAGTGTGATCCCTGCTTGTAAGGATGTGCTGACCGAGGTGGTGGTTTAATATTAACTTGTCCAAGGTGGAGTAGCCAGTGTGTCACAGAGCAAGGTCTCCCCAGTCTGCTACTTGTCTCTGAGTCATTTGCTTATAAAGAAGGATATCAGTGTGTACACACCTACTGTTGATGTTGGGTTTATGCAGCTTTTACAAACTTTTAAATTTTTCCTATCAAGTAAATTGTAGGTGGGTTTGTTGTTGTTTGGTGAGGATTTTTGTGGGTTTGTCTGCTGATTGGCAACGTTGGAGGCTAAAGTCCTTTATCTGTGTAGTGACTGCAATATAAATTTTCTTGAACTGCCCCGTCTTTTCCTTCTCCTCTCAACATAGTGAGGCAAAGGGCAGAGGAGCACAGTCATTTGGCATTTACAGTTCTCAGAGAACTGCCATTAGATACCAATTGCAGTGATAGTTTCTTGTGAGCGGAAAATCATTTTAAAAATGCAGGATTGAGACAACCTGATGAATTTCATGGAAGTCAAGGGGTTTGTCTCAAGTGGGGAAGATGTTCTGCTTGTTGTTGAACTAGTGCAGATTCTCAGAGATGCAGATACAAGTAGCCAGACGGTTTTTCCTTTGGGGTAGCTCCTCCTGATAGCCATTTTTGATGTTTGACCTCTTTAACAGCATGACCTGAGGGAAGGTGGAAGCAAAGTCGGGGGCGGGAGGCAGGGGGGAGGGCGGAGGACGGGCGCTGGTGAAAGGCAGACATCAACTTATGTATTGTTTGTTACGGGATTTGAATGTCTGCCTCCATACTGGAGATCAGGGCTAGAGGTCAGTGATCAAGTGCTTGTTCTTAGGCGGGAGAAATGCTCCAGGGTAGGTTGAGGATGCGATAACAAAAACACTGCACTTGGCACACATTGTAGCCCGGAATGAAATGGGTAAGGGTTCCCTGAGCCATCCAAAATACCCAGCATCACGTTAATTCAAAGAGGCTTGACCATGAAAAGGGAACAAGTCTTGCTTTCCAGGGCTTGCAAGACTCTTTGAGGTTCCATAAAGACCTTGTGCAGGGTCTGTCTTGCTTCCAGTAGCCCGTTCTCCCTCATTTTCTAGCTTGAAACTGTCTCCTTCCCCCGTGAAAGTGCCCTTCTTCGTGCATGCTAAGGAAGAGGCACGTGTAGGAAAAGGCACGTCCTGCATCCTAAAACAGATTGAAACCACCCTAGAAAAGGTTACCACCTTCTTGGTTTGCTTTTGGCTGGTATTATGGCTGGAGTTAGAAATGGACTCACTGCACTCACTTTCAGTGTGTGTCCAGCAAGCGTGCATTTAAAACTGTTTTAATGATGGGTAATGACAAATTTCTAACAGGCGCATTATTGTGTATTTGATTCAAAACCAGCACTAAATAGTTATCTAGATATCCGAGTTTGATGCCAGAGTAGTTTTTTTTGTGTAAGGTGCTTGATGGAAATCAATGCAAAAAGCAGAGGTGCTTTCCCTGCCGTTGCTGCCACGGCACTGTGGTCTTTGGTCCCTTTGGCAGAGGTGAACCACTCAAAATGTGCCTTGGATGAGCAGCTGCTGGAGAGACCTGCTTCTAATGGCAGTTTTGATGTCAAACCCATGTTATAATTGTAAAATTTCTGGATTTGGAAAATACTGATAAAATGTTGATAATAGCATGTTCAGGCAATGATGAACAGACTTCATTTACAGTCTATTCTGCACACTGCTGAATCTCAACTGTTTGGTGAAACTTAAAAGTTCCTGTGGAGCATCTGCTTTTCACATGCTGTGCTCCAGAGGCCAGATCCTGCTGCAGCTTTGCGGTCAGCCTGAGCCCCCCACTGCTGGCATTTTTCTTTTCCCGAGGAAAAAAAAATCCTTCTCATTGTTAACCCGAGGGGGTTTCCTAAGCTTGCTTTGTGAGGGAGGGCTTGCTTCTTGAGCCTGAACATTGTGCGAAGGGCATGCCCTGCTGAGCACATTCATTTGGTGCTTAGAATTTTCCCTTTAACTTCTACAAAATTGCAGTTCATTCCTAGGAAGCATGGCTGTGGGCCTCTGTACAGATACATTTTTAAAACACAAGGATATAATATGCATCTCGAAAAGCTGGGCTATTTCATCTCCCTGCACAAATTTCATTTGATGAATAACAGATCCTCTATTAGCCAGAAATAACTCGATTTTGTTTTCCATCTATCTGGTCTGAGATGACGCTAATAAGAATAAATTAGGAGGTAACTGAATGAAATTCAATATGTAAAATTAGTGGGCTGATGTACCAGGCAATGGCAGTGACTGTGGGGGGAGAAGTGGACTGGAAAGGGAGGCAGTGCAGAACCGGGGACTGTGTGTTGCAGCCAGCTAAGGCGCAGCTCTTAATAAAGTGGGAGCGAGGGGGTGAAAATGAAAAAAGGGGGAGGGGGAAGGGGAGGGAGAAGGAGCTGGGCTGGGAGCGGTGGGAAAGCCAGGGCATCCTGATTTGCACGAAAATGCAACGCTCATTTGCAACTGGAAGGAGGCCGGGGCTGCCCGGCCCCCCCGCCGCCGGCGGGCACCGGGGAGGTGCGGCGGGAGGAGGGCGGGGGCAGGGAAGGTGCCGGCATCTCCTGCTGCTCCGTCGGCAGAGCCGGCTGGAGCGATGGGAAGGAGCGCAAGCACCTGCCAGCTCGGGACTTTCTGTAGTAGCCTAACTTGGAGAGCGGAGGGAAGGAAGAGAACAAGAGCAGTATAACTGCGTGGACAGCAAGAAAGGCCGATTTTTGGTCCTGCGCAAACGTGAATAACAACTGGGCTTTTTTTTTTTTTTCTTTCTCCTGTTTTACTTGTTAAAACTGGCTGTTTTCAGCCCACAAGGTTACATGTGAGGAGAAGAATTCAGGTTAAAGAATTGTTAATTATTTTATCCATCAGAAAGGTCTAGACAGATTTAAAGTGATTTCAGGGAAGAAAGGCGGAAGGGAGAAACCTGGAGAAATTTGGTGTGTGGAGTTTGAACAGGATCAATCTGGCAGTCACCTTTCTGCAGCTCCTCCTTTCTACGGGACTTCAGCTCCAGGATCGCAATTCCACACCTTGAAAATGGTGGTTTTCATCAACACAAAGCTTAAATCTCTCATGAAACTTTTCAAGAGAAAGAGTAAGTAGCTGTGCGTGCTCCCTGTCTTTTCGGAAGGCAGCCCAGTTCTGCAGGAAAGTGCAATTCCCTTCGGCTTTGCTCCTGCTTCCTTTGGCCTCTTTTTAAGTTTCTCTGTCTTCTTCCTTGATCATTGCGGAGTGTGTGGAGGCAGCCTTGTGAGGGGCTTTAGGAACTCTGCGTTGGGACACTGTTGCTTGTGAAATGCTTTGTCACGGTGATATTGAAGGATCCAAAGTTCTCGGTGTGAAATGGGGAAATCGGTGACAAGACAGGGTGTGCCGGTGTAGCGACAGTCGTGCCCAGGTGTTGGGCTGTGTGTCGTGGCATCCTCATGGTTTGTCAGACATCTGACTCTGCTTGTGCAGATGTGGGCTTGTGTCTCTGAGGTATCTACATAAAGCTTGTTCTGAGACTAAGTTTGTTTTTTAAGTATGTTCTAGTTTCAGAGTGACTTTCAAAATCACAGTTCTTAATTTAAATCATGAAGGACAGACAAATCATACTAGAGAGATTAGTTGGCACAGCACTTTTGTTGAGTAGTTTTGATGACCGATGTTACTCTCACGAGCAGTAAACCTTAATTTTGGTGTGGCAGGACTGCAGCCAGACGGTGGGCTTGGCAGCTGGTGTTTCCCTCCTCTTCCTCCTCCAGCCTTGCTCCCCTCCCCACCCACCTGCTCAGTCAGGGGATGGCAAGGGTGCCTTTCAGTGACTTTACCTGCCACTTTTTCTGTTAGATCGGGATGATTGATGCTGTAACCAGGTTGGTGGTGACTTGTCTGGTTGTCATGATTTAGGTTTGACCTCTGGTTAGCAAGAACAGGAAAGGTGGGCATAGACTGAATGAGTATCTGCCTTGTTGCAGCCAATGTCTGTGAGAGGGGATGGGATGCAGGACCAAGACTCAGAGATGAGGACATTGAAAGTCTTTAAAAACCTTTTTCGAAGTCTGAAACTAATCTAAAAAATTTGAGGAGATATAGATAAGGACCTTCCCCCTATTCCAAGTCCTTTTAGGAAAAAGCAGGCATAGAGTATTAGGCTATAGATGGGTTTTGAAGTGAGACGCATAGCTTATTTTCTTCAAAAAATAGCAATTATTTCCATCTGAAATGATCCATGCACAGTGGTGTTAAGGAAAGTGTAATTTTTCACGTCAGGAGGCTGTTGCCTCTGTTTTGCTTCTCAGTTTTACATACGTCTTCTGCTACCACAGGGGCATCAGACAAACTTCACAAAGTGATGCTACAGGCAGTGCAGCAGCAAAGAAAGTGAAGATACAGAACTGACAGCGAGGCCCAGGATAGCAGGGCTGTGGCAGCAGGGCAGGTGCTTGGGAGGTAGCACAGCTGTAGTGGCCTTTTCTGCTATGGAGAGCTAAAAAGCAAGGATGTGCAGCATACTGGCTGAAGGCCAGAGGGTGCCTGGGGAACCATAAAATATGACCCCCAACTGCCCTTTTTCTGTTTACAGCAGGGTGGAGGGATAAGGCTATTCAACTGTAGAAGTTTTTATTGATGATAAACTTGAAACAAAAGGCAGTGGCACTCTCTCGGGAAACATAAATGATAAACAAATCTCTGCAATATATGCTTTGGCTGATTCATTGCTAGACTGTCTGTAGGGAACTTTGAGCTTGAACAAGGTCTGTATTTTGTTTTCACACGTGTATTGGCTGCAAAGAGGTGGCCAGAGACATCCTTCTTCAGTGCTGTTGTGCTCTGAGCAGTATTTGTCCATGGAGTTGCTTTTGTTCAGATCTGCTTTCCACTCATGACAAAGGAAAGTAGTTTAATTTATTTGCTTCACTGGAATCTTCTTGCCTGGTTTGAGCAAGCCTGAGGTCAGACAAGGTTGTTTCCCAATACAAATGAACCTGTTGTAATTTCTCATGACGATTGTCACATTCCCAGGGTCACCTTTGAGCAAGACAAAGCTATTTTGCACTTCACAGCTCCTACCATGATCAGGGGATGGGGAAACTAATGTCCTTTGTGAAGACTGAGAAATGGGGGGGGGGGGGGGGAATTGCAAGTTCAGAGTAAATAAAACAGCAAGTGTACGCATGGGAAAGAGAGAAAAGTGTTTCCTACAGGACATAATTTTAGAGTAGAAATGAGTTTTATAACTGTTAGGGAAATGAGGTTCTAGAGAGCATTTTGGTGGGTCTACAGTGGCAAACATTATTTTTAGATGATGTGCGGTGAATTTACATGTGGGTTTTCATAATAGAGCTATCTGCAGTAACATTTAATTTTCTTACTGTTGTGTCTCTCTACAGCTGTTTCCAACCTAGATGAAGAGAGTAGATGGTCTGTGCATTATACTGCTCCATGGCACCAGCAGGAAAATGTCTTCCTACCCTCCTCAAGACCACCTTGTGTGGAGGACCTGCACAGACAAGCCAAGCTGAACCTCAAGTCAGTACTAAGAGGTAAGATGCCGCTACTCACAAAGACATGTCCTAAGGGGACAGTAGTTTTTGCCACAGTCTTTGCAAACATATTCAGATTAAAGGCTTTGGAAGAAGTTTATTTGTTCTTCTGCCTGCAGCATATCTGGAACATTAGCAGGATTTACCCACTCAAATGTAGAGAATAGAGCAAAAATGTTTTTGCCATGTAGAGGCAAGTAAATGTGTTACCTGGAAGACCATCTAGAATAGAAAAGGGGAAAAGCTTGTTTCTTTTTGCCATTTCCATGTTTCCAAAGTGGTACGTTCCTTTTCAGTAAGTCCTGAATTAGTCCATTTATGGAGTAAAAACCATATTGGGGTGTTTCATTTGGAGATTTCTTCTGTTCTAAAGTGTCATTCCCAGGGCTGTTGCTACTTGTGGGAAGCTGGAAAAGGCGCTAAGGGCAGAAAAGGGAAATGAGAAACAAGGCACTTGCAAGGACCTCTCCAGTGGTAAAAAAGGTTTCTTGCAGAGGGTGCAGCATATTTTTAAAGACCAGTTTTTACCCTTAGTACCTTCACTGGGGATGTACCTATACAGTCTGTTATAGGAGGCATTGTGTTGTGTTAGTGCAGCCATGAGGACAGAGGCAGGCAGGCAGCCAGCGGGGAGGCCTGCAGATCGACTGTCCCTGGGGCAGAGAATAAGTTTAAAATAACAGGAGAATGTCCGTGTTCTGAGAAAGGTTAACCTAGATTTTTCTTTACACTGACTGTTTAACAGAGGGGGTTACCCTGTCAAGAGCCAGCTCATTCAAGTCCCTTTTTGTTTCAGCAGGAACTGCAGGTAATTGATACGTTGCAGAGTTGACCTGATTTTTGAAAGAATATTGTATTTTTTATTTGTTTATCATGACATTTCCGCTTTTTAGATGTGAAGAAACCTTCATTTTGTATGTCTGAATAGAGAAGTGTTCAACCGCCATATTTTATTTCTCTTGCCATTTCCCCAGTTAATTGATTTTCACCGTCTCTTACTAGGTGCTTTTCATTATCATTTAATAGGGGAGTCTTGACAGCCAGTGTTATTGAAGCTCATGCATGGCTCAGCAGATAGCCTGTGTGCCCTCTGTACTTATTATTGGATTAATACATTTGTGCAGCTCCTTACCCTTGGAACATTTACTGTTCCCTTGCAGGCACACTTACCAGTTCCTTACAAAACAAAAATATTTGCCTGCTTGAGATTAAAAGAATACTGATTGTGGTTAGCTTTTTGTGAACTTTAACCATTCCTGCCAATATTTTTTCCAGTCTCTGTTTTGGACTGTTTAAAAAAAAAAAACAAAACCAAAAAAACAACAACAACAACAACAAAAAACCTACACAGGCTAAAATGATGCACTGATTTTCTTGAGTTTTATCAGAAAGGTATCTACTGCAGTTTCATGTTCTATTTAAATAAATTTATGTCTAATATATTTGTGTGAAACCAAGTAATATGTGCTGCTTCCCCCAGCTTATACAGCTGCAGTTATTTTGGTCTGCTGGGATTTTTCTCATGATGTAGGATTCCTTGGTAGTGAAGTGAATTTCAGCTTTACACTTTCAGGGTAGTAAAAGAGAGAGAAGAAACTGTGTGATGATGTCTTTATCAGACCTCATACTGCTGACTTAGTGAACACAGCTCATTTATTTATTTGTTTAACCTCAGGCTCTTTCCTTGAACCACATTTTTACCCTATGGGCAGTTTTAAAATAGCTCCTTGCTGTGACCTGTAACTGTCCTGAGGAGCTACAGCATGAGCTACAGTGTTTGCAGTAATTTCATTCTTGCCTATAGGGGCTCTGAGTAGGAAGAGAGGCACTGACTTAAGTTTTATCAGTTTTACCCTACTGCTGCTTCAACCAGCACTGTGAAATCAGGAAGTCAGGAAATCATGCTAAAATGGAAAAAATGCTTCTGATGGTATTTGGAGAATTGAGTTCAAAGTTCTGTATCAAGAATAAAGTTTTATTCAGTGTAAAAGTACTGCTGAAACTGTGACATAATTGTGACAACTGCTGAACTTCTACCTGTTGCTTTAGGGAAGACAGAGTTTTCCAAAGCCTTTTAATGGGTAGGACATAAATTCAATGTTACGTGATTATAGTGTAGAAGAACTTGAAGAAAACTAGTCTCATGAGAAGCACCGTTAGGCTAGCATAGTTCTACATTTCTTGACCTCATGATGTAGCTTGCAGTTGGACATCTCTTTGTTATTTCATATTCTTCGGTTGAGGTGAACCACGGGGCAGTAGATGGTGATGGGGAGTGAATAACATTGGATTAAAGATACACTATACTCTGTGCAGAAAGAGTGGGATGAATCCCCTTTGTTTCCAGCAAGCGTTTGCACAAATTGGAAGGGAGTAGAACTAAAGCAAAATAATCTTTTCTTTGTAGTAAGTAGGGAATAAAGTAGTGGACATGCACAGTAGTTAAGAAATACTTGGTTTAAGAATAAAAGATTAGGATTAGAAATATAAATTGTATGGTATGTAACCTTTCTTGAGAGAAATAAGTACACTTCCTGGTGATCTCTGCATGCTTTTTCAGGAAGCAGTGTTTTGTTTGGAGAAGGAAAGTATTATTTCATTAATTTTTGCGCAGTTTATTATTTTACTTTGTATATTACATATTGAGGATAAGCGTATCGTCTGCTTATCACATTGTGGAAGTGGATGCAGCATATGACAGTAGATGTTGTATGGGGAGATATTTTAGCTTTTTGTACCTATGAACCTTTTACCCTTTGAAATCAAAGGGAAACACTGTGCTTTTCCTTTATGAAACTACTTTAAAGTATAAGTGGTGAGATCTTGCATTCAAATGTGTTCATAACTGAGATAAAGCTATCTGTCCTTCTTTAGCATGCATGCTCAGATGCCCTCTGAAGTTTTAAAAAGCAGTAACTGAATTAAAAAATGAAGCACCTGGAACATGAAAAGTTTGTGATGCAGAGTAGATCTGTTCTTGAGAACTGAAGTTGCTTTATGTAACCTGTATTAAATTTTAAAGTTGTCATTGACTGAAATCAGTGGCTTGATATATTTAACCCAAGCTGCGTTACTTCATTTGAAGTGAAAGGTCTCAGTAGCTTAATCTGATGGTTAGGGAAGAAGAACATTTTCAGCTGTGCTTCATAGTCATGGTACCATTGCAGTATGATTTAAATGTTTAGAAAATTATGCAGATGTTAGGTTGTGGTGATAGATACAGTATTTTTCCTTACTGTTTTGTTTGCATTGGATAAAGCAGACTCTCCCATCCTTTGGGGAAGGAGCCAGGCCCTTAGGGTGCCTGGCGAAGCAGATGGGCAGACACGTGCCATCCAAGGTGTGTATTTTCTTACCCTCAGGGCCAAGCTGCTCAAAGTGACCTTTCCTGAAAGCCTGTCTTACGTGGTCTCTTCCTAATGTTTTCATGGTCATCTTATTGAAGGTGTTTCTCAACATACAGATGTTCAGATAGAAACAAAATTATGCTGAGCATTGAGGAGTCTTGTGTGACTCTGCTTTGTGCCGCTGTTTCCTCCTAGGAAGTCATGAAAACAGGAGGTGAAGACAGCAGATGGAAGGGAAGAACTGAGGCTCTGCATGGGGCCAGGATCGTCAAATCAATGCTCTTCCTTTGCACTGTGTGCTTTGTTCCAAGGCTGAAGGACTGCTTGACTTGTTTAGTCTCATGTCGTTCACATCTACTGAGCGGCTGGACCAGCTCCGAGAGTCTGGTCTGGACAGCAGCAGAGGTGTGAGTTTAATGTTGTTCAGAGTGGCATTGTTTCTTAAGGCAGGTTGCTACTTGTGCTGAAGAGACAAGTGCCACGTACTGCAGTGTTTCCTGCGGTGTTCTTGGTCCATGAGGCCAAGAGGTTTTAGTGGGTGTTCAACCAGAGTCAAGAGGGTAGCACTATAAAACAGCTCCCATCCCTGTGCATTGACAGATCTGGCTGGTTGCGTGGTCGTAGTTGAAGAACCACTGTCTGAGGAAGTCCCTGAAGTATAGTGGTCTTCAGCTGGGAGTGCACATACAACAGCTGTAGACTACAGCAACAACACAAGTATTTGATAATGAAAGTAAATTGAGACTAATCCTCATTTTGTGAGCTGTATTATACTCTAAAAATGACAGTTAATAAAGCGTGAAGCATGAAGATTTAGAGGAGAGACAGCAGTGTGGTAGTGCTGCTTTGCTTTACTGCTTGGAGTGTATCAGTTAGTTACAGGTGTAGGTTCAATATCCTAAGAGGAAAGCCTAAAGTAATCTGGAATGAATTGGCCTCTGATAATCTTGCAAACTATGATGAAGTGAAGGAACAGCAAAAAAATTCTTACCATGTACCTGAACTCTCTTTATTTCTACATTTTTTGAACTATTCTATATTCTCCCTCAGATGTGGATATAAATCAGTTGCAGTGATGGGAGCCAGAGCAGGACGTATAGGGTTGCATTTCCAAAGGGCAGTTGTCTTCCAGTTCCTGCAATTAGTAGTGTAGAACACTTTTGCTTTATAAAAAGAAAAAGGTGGGGGAGTACGGACTTCACTGTTGTGTATTGTCACTTGTTCGTGAGCTGGGAGACAACTGGCATAAAGGACAGGAATGAGACAACTGTATTAAAGGGCAAACACAGTGAGACTGAAATGATACCAGGCTGTTAATAGATAGCCAACTCCTGAAGGGTATTGTGAACATACTCTCTGCACTGAGGGTTGATGTCTCGGCACACACTGCTGGTCACTGCCCAGGCTTTCTGTCCTTTCCAGCAGATAGATAACAAGGTGTCAGAAATGTACTGAGGAAGGTGTAGTTGTAAATGGTTGGAACGGTCTAAATGTTGACTTTCATACCCCTTTTTAGACTATAACTGCTGAAACTTCTGTACAACTGCCTGTATTTGTTCCTTCCCCCTCCCCCCAGGGCAATTGTGTTGATTCAAACTACGTACATAATACAGAGCTCGTTGTTCCACTGTATGCCGATGATTCATTTATTATCTCATCTTCAGAAGAGCTGGATTTGGCTGACTCTAGCTTCTGTTTAGCTTTGTTGGCCAAATTCAAGGAATGTATTTAAGCAGCAGTGATTGAAACACTTTATTTGTTTTCCAGAAGACATCTGGTTAGCATTGTCAAATAAAACCGGATTTAAGTAGTTAGTCATAAAGCCTCTATTATGTCTTGCTGCAAGACCCTCCAGACAGGTATGTGTGTTTAGCCTTTGTTTTCTCAGTGCATCTACCAGATCACTGTTCAGATGAGCAATATTAGGGTCAGCCGTACTAGTCAATAATCCTACTGAGAAGATTATGGACTTAAAATAATCTTATGTTTCATTAAAGAGCTGCAAAATAGGGAAACCACTTCATATTAACAATAGGTCTGGTTCAGGTTCAGAGAGATGTCAAGATGTGAAATCCCTACCAACTGGAAACCTTAATGAAGTAAAAGACCATTAAAGGCTAGGGGTAAACCATATGTTCCTGAAAGGACTTGGAACTGTAAAATCAAAAAATAGAAATCAAGTTATTTCCCATTATTTTAATTTCAATTGTAAAGTTAGTACCAGAGCTTCTGCCCACGTATCCTGCTTTTTTTTACTGTTACTGAATTAATTCACAGTACATCTGTTCATAGTTTTGGCCAAATTCCATACTCCCAACTGTTCTTTCTAATAAGGAATTCCAAAAAGCAAATATTCAAATGAAACGAAACAGAATTTGACCAGGAGTCTACACTGCACATGTTTGAAAGCTGGTCTTGTGCTGCAAAATTGAGCTACTTGTAAGCGTTTACGCTACCTATTTTTAGGTTTGGTTTATATAGTGCAGCACTAAGTGTTAAAAATATAAAGAGTAGTTCTGTGTGAATTGATTGCGTGGTACACATGATAAGTGAAAGCAGTTCCAATGAAAGGGTTTCAAGAAGATAAGAATTTGTTTCAGTATGATAACAGTGATACTGTTGTGGTTTTTTTTTAAACTAGATGAATGTGTTTTCTTAGGAAGATGTATCTGAAAGATTATTGAAGCTTCTTCCATGTCAGATCTGTGCCTTTAGAAGAGAGAATAAATTGGAACTCTTACTGTCTGCGGCATTGTTGTTTCAGTGCTAGGTAAAGCAACTTCCATCACAAGGAATATCAGACTTTCATTTGATTTCGTTTTTGCTTTTCTTCCTCCTTACTCTTGTTAGATTAGGATGTTGTATGTGCTTGGTTGCAGCATTTTAGATAGCTTTACACTTTTAACATGAAGTGTCCTAGGAGAAAAAAACAATGAAAAATCCTGTCATATTTTTGTATTAGGTGAGTTCAGTTGTCTTAAGAAACAACCATTTTAATGCAAGCGTCAAACATGCAAAAGGAAGCAAATACACTATTGAACTTAAGATATCTTGTCACCATAAATGCAGTCATATAACACACTTGCAGAAATTCAAATTAACTTGAGACAAACGGTGATAATTATTTTGAACACTCCCTAGTGACAGCTTGTTAACAAATACAATTTGTCATGGCTATGGCATTTTAGTGCCATTAGAAAGGTTTTCTTTTTCACTAAATCATGCAGATTACCTGGGGACTTAAAAGGTTGAGCTTACATGTATTTGTTTTTTAAAAGCTCCAAGAAAAGAGTGCTTTTACTTAACCCAGTTAAAGGTATTTTCATGTGACAGAGCTCCCTTTAGTTTGGATTCTTCTGAAACACTCGCATCTGATTTAGACATTGAAAATAAATCAAACTGTACTTGCTTCCCCCTAATGTTGCATTTTCATGCCCCATTCTTGGGCTGCTATGAGTATCTGGACAGCTGAACCCTGAAGCATCTTGTAGAATTAGTCTGGAAGAGTGGGCTTCCCCAGCCTGATTGGGCCTCCAGTTACCACATCAAGACATGCTTCCTAATGAGAGGGTGAATGTCTGTGTTTTGGAGGAGATAGACCTAACATAAATACATTTGTTCACTTTCAGTAGTAAGACTTCTTAGAAGTACCTGTTAAACATACTTCTCCATCACAGAGTCCAGCAGCCCTCTGTTGGGGTTACCATCATCCCCGTTGGAGCCCAAGACATCTTTTTTTTCTAGGAAACTGTGGACAGTATCTGTCATTAAAGCTACCTGTGTGGCTGGGCTTGGCTACTTACTCAAGAGAGGGAACACATATAGCAGCCTTTAAAAAAGTCTGATAAACCTTTCTTGTTACTCATCAAATAAGAAGGCCTTGAAGTGAACAATTATGTTTTGCTGGTGAGTTGAAAACTTGCCACCTCAATATGACGCTTGCTTGCAGAAGAATGTGTTGGGTGCCAGTGTTTGCTGTCTCTGGGCTTGTCTTAGGCTTTCCTATATGTACTGATGAAAGATCTAGAAATACCAATATAAAAGTGCATTCTGGGGTAAGAGAAGGTAGCTGGATTGACAGAGGCTGGGACTAACCTAAGCACCTGGATCGAGCTGTTGAGCAGAAGTTTTTCCAACTGGGCAGCAATAGTACTACATCTGTTGAAAATCCTGACCCATTTAACTAGGAGTCTGAACAAAATAGTGCACTGGATGTATCACAACTGAAGTTCACAAACTTGCTTTGCAGTCAGCATTGGTTACAGTTGAGATGTTAACACAAGGGCATCATTGCTGTGGCTTTACAACATATTTCAAACCTTTGATATAGAAACACTCTCTGTGATAGTCAAGTTCTGCAGATGATACGGGGATTTGTACATTTAAAGGAAATGGAATTTGATCCAAGCTGAGTGAATTTTTGGGAGGAATGTAAAGTGGTAGAGGCAAGCTGTCTGCTGCATATTTAGATCCAGGGACAAAAATAGTCGCTGCATTGGAATTAAATTGAGTTGCATTTTTTCCAAGTCATATTTAGCATGAGATAGTTGGGAGAAATAAGATTGCCTTTGTACAGCTGTGCTTTTATATAGTCTATTTCATCCACACACAGAGAGCTGTGCTTTCTTAACCCCAGTTTACAAATGAGGGACCCATAAAGAGGCACAGAGTGAAAGGTAGTAATTATAGTTAGATTTACTAACCAAAGAGGCCTTTGAACTAGGGTGTCTGTTTTAATTATGGTCCCAGGCATAATGATTCTTAACAAGCTCTTTATCTTGAAAAGTTCCCTCCCTGAAATTCTCTGGTTAACTGCATAGTCCAGAGTTACCCTGATTTTATACACATCTTACTACAGTGCTGTGAGCAGGCTGAGAGGCAACTGCTCTTTGAAGAGGTCCCAGTTTGGTGCTCAGAGTGGCTTGGTACACACCACCAGACCATACGAATGATCCCCAAAAAAGCATAACTCTTTCTGTTACATTTCAGGTGACAACCTTTTTACTTAATGTTTGGAGCACACCATGAGGAAGCTGGAAACTTAGCCTGTGCTCACCTCATCTGTAAAGAATTTGTATCTAAATAAAAATGTTAACTTGCAAAACTTTAGGCCACTGTTGGATGAAGAGCACATCACCCTAGAAGTAAAGATGTTGAAATTCCTGTTACGTTCTACTGCCCCTCATGAGAAGGGCCTGTGGCATTGGACCCTGTGCCGGTCATTACTGGTGTGGCGAGGACGAGAGTTAAGGCATCTCAAGTTCTTCCTTAGTTGGCTTTATTCTGAGATGCCTTTCTATATAGTCATATGCTGCAGGCAGAGTGTACATTCCTGCTTGGACTCTGAATTTAGGAGACTCATATATGAAATTTAGATCGTGTCGTGTCTGTCTGTAAGATGTGAGTTCTTAACTGGATCTAACTCAAAGTGATTTGCTCGGATGAAGTAATGCCGGGTCAGAAATCTAGGTCTTCTGACACCCACACCTGTCTGTCATAAGCCCACGAGGTCTTAGTTGTCTCGACTCAACTGGAAAAACAAACTCAAAATATGTATCAAGTAAATTAAAATGATATGCAGTTATTTACTGGTGGTGAAAACATTTTCTTTTAAAACCAAAAGCAGTGATATAGTACATACTTTGATTATTAAGATGCAGTGTAACCTATAAAGTAATAGGTAATTTTAAAAAGTTTGCTTTTATAAGACAGATGTATATTATATTACAGTCTGACTGGTTTTAGGTGAAATTTTGAAAAGCTACTTGTAAGACGCTGTTTGTAGTTGTGACTTAGGGGGGGGAAATGTTGTTAGGTATTTACAGAAGAAGGAACTGGCTACATGTCTGAAAACTGAAAAAGATTTCTGACCTCAAGGAGTAGAGCAGTTTTCCAGTGATATGTGCAGTGAATGAATAAATGTGTTTTAATATACTAGTCAGAAGATTTATTTATGTAGTTGACAGTTTAGCTGACTTCTGCAGTTAATAACCTCTCTAGTACAAAAAAAAAGGGGGAGGGGATAAAAAAATAAAAAAGAAAAACAAAAAAGAAAAATAGAAGGAAATATACAGGTTACAACATGAAAGGCTCTGCCAAGAAGTCACCCTTACTTCAGCTGAGATAATTTTTCAAACATGCAGATGCAGCTGTCAGCTCATCACTTTTCCCTTCTTGCTGACAAGGAGACAGCAAGAGGTGGTGTAAAAATAAGTGAAATGTGTGCTGGTCTTTCCCCAATCTACCTCTGTACCCAGGAGTTTCTCTTCCAGCAGCTTTGGGCAACTCTACCAGGTGGGCAACACATCTGCTCTGCTGGAAAGCAGTTCCTGGTCTGAATTGCATTTTCTCTTTGGGTTTTAGCAATTAGACTTGAGTTCTAGATACTGGCTTTGGATACAGGGAAAATTCAGGTGTTTCCAGGACATTATTTTCTTGTCTTTCATTGCTTGACTCATCCAATGGGATGGGTAGTTACACCAAGCAAGTTCGAGGTATTTAGATGCCTGAATAACTTTGATGCCAAGTTTCTAAGCTTATACCAGTGAATATCATGGTAGTTTAATTCTTTAACCAGTGACTTTGCTGGTTACTAATAAATATCTAGAAACGTGGGTTTGATTTTTTGTATTGAACTCTTTAAAACATGCTTGTGAGAGTGTGCCTGAGTGTGTAGGTGTGGATATAGACAGCTACAGAGCTTAAGGCCTCGTCCTGAACAGTCATGTGAGCAGTGTTTGCTTGCACAAGTAATCTCATTAGGGCTAATTTAATGAGTGATGGCTGCACTTTCAGGCCTGAGGCATGGAGGACTGGTGGTTGGAGAAAGCTGTGCTGCTGCTGGGGCTGCAACTTATGAGAGGTCACAGATTCAGATTGGGTCTGACCCTGAAAACCAGCACCTGGAACCTTTCTCCCTGCAGCCAAGTCAATGTGGGACACCCTGATCTTAGCAAAGTAGTAGTTTTATGAGGAAGCTTGTGAAAAAATGATACCTAATCTTGCACAGTTCATTTACAATTTAAAAAAAAATCATGGAAAATTTCTGAAAATTACTGAATCCATCTCCCTCTGACCAGTAAGGCTTCTGGTAGGGTGATGCATTCTACTTCAAAATACTGCAACCAGTTTTACTGCTAGAAAGCTCAGCAGGTACAAAATGTTACTGAAGTTGGTTCAAGGACAGGAAAAGAGCCAATGCATCCGGTCCTCTCCCAGCAAACCCAGCCTTCCATCTGTCCCAGCATAGTACGGTGTGTAGGTCTGACAAGGTAAATGCTAATCCTACTTTACCATGGTAATACCATGTCAGACGAATTACTGAGGTATCAGTGCTGTGCCTTCTGTTCATCTCTATGATTTGTGCCTCAAATGACCATGCAAGAATATGGTTTCAAGTTGTTGGAAAAGCAGTAAATTGCCTCTGTGTGTGAGACTTGCCACTGCGCGTTACTGGCTCAGGGGCAGATGTAATTACATGCAAGTTCTTTGTATTAAATAGAGAGAAGATTTGGGCTGAGAGACCTCAGAGGTATGTTCATACACTTGGCCTGACTGTCACAAAGTCCGTAAGGTTTTACATGGAGAAGCTGAGTTGTTCACAACAACCCTGAATTCAGTGCCTGTGGCTCAACACTCTGGTGGAGAATTGCACCTGGCTTGGTGGAGCCCTTGCGCTCAGTGTGGTGCTGCTGGTATCTGCCTGTTCTCCAGCATATTTAGTAGGAGGGAGGAGAGCAGAGATGGGTGATGTACAGCACGCATCCCCGACACATTTATCTCTGAGGCCAAGATTTAGCAAAAGTTGCAGTACTGCAATCCTGAGCAAACACGAGTGATTGGGTATAAGGCAGAGGCTTGGACGTGATGACATTGGGCACTGACAGCTTTAACACATTTTCTTTGGTTGTGCATCTCCTGAACCCTGTTTTAATAACTGTGGGAATGATGAGGGGGCCTTTAACAAGTTTGTGACTGCATTTCCCACACACTTTCTTCATGCTTAACTAAAACCACCCTGTAAACATCAAAACTCAACTTCAGGTAAAAATTTCCTTTTCTAGGAAATTTAGGTAACTTGTACCATATAAGTGGGAATAAATAAGATTATAATGTAATACAATATGACTATAGTAATTTTTAACCAACTCTTGTAATACAGAGGAGGTTTTGAAATTCAGTGTACCGCTAGAATAGGAGAAGAAGGACAAGAACTAATCTGTGGTGTTAGCTAGCCAGAAAAGCACTTGCAGAGCAGGAGATGACAGACAGCATCCCTTCACACTCAGCTCCAGAAACAGTTGGGGGATGAAGGCTTTGAGCCGTGGCACTACCCAATGTATCCACCAGTTGAAATTGCCAAGGCAGTGACACTGTCTGATCTTCCTGGGAAAATAATCAGTGTTTGTGTGAACAAAACTGGTTCATCTGGGGCATAATCGTATTATTGCAAATTTCAGATCAGAGTCATGCAAAATTATGACTTTGAGCTTGACTGCAGCATGTGCTACAGATTTGAACTGGCAGGAGCAGGTATTTGTATCCTGCTCAATGCCACTGCCTGAGGTTTACCCTGGCAGTTCTTTGACAGAAATGTGGAAAGGCTGTGCATAGTTCTGTATGTCAGATAATGTGGGAAATGACAGCTCTGCTGCTGAGTGCAATCAAGAATGTGTATGTCCCTAATTCAGCTGGCACTAGCTGGCACTAGTGTAATGTCACATGCTTGAAACTGAAGATTTTTAATAACTGCAACTGGTTGGATCCTTCTGTCACCTTCAGTACAGATGTATCTGAAATAGTGTGCATAACTGTAGGAACTTTTTTGCTTAGTGTATAGTGCTCTTCTCTGTTTGGGATTGTAGAATAAGGCAATTTACTGCTCTTCTGGGAAGAAGGGAACATATCTGGAGCCTTTCCTAGAGTAAGTATTTTTAGCTTCTTCATTGGTATTTTTTAACAAAAATAAAAAACCTCTTAGCTGAAAATATGAACTGATTGCTTAGAGAAGACCATGTACACCTTTAATAATAGCAATGAGATGAGCAGGGGGGCCTCCAGCTAGAACAGTTTTTAAACAGCACTTTCCACTCTTGGTTTGGCAGCAACAGTAGCTTCAGTTAGATGCTGTGTTTGACCTTGTGTTGTGCTTGTGGGCTGTTGCAATGTGAAGTAAAAGATACCTACCCAAAGCCTCTGATGAGGTTTGTTGGCCTTGGGTGCCATCCACAGTGTCTGTTTCCTGCTGTGCTGCAAAATGTACAATGACAGTACATAAATAGAAAAGCTGGTTTTGGGGACAGATAATCTTTTGGTTGGTGTAGTTCTCCTAGCGGTTTGTAGCAACCTTGGCTTCATCAGCAATGTTGCTGCAGTAGCTTCTGATGTTATTTTGTGGTGTGGACAAATGGAGGTTGCGAGCTTGATAGGCTTCCAGCTTGTTGTTGTCAGTCCTCTTGAACTTGTGATGGACTTGAGACCTTCAGTGTTGATTTCTTTAAGTTTTTGGAGCTCTTCTGGGCTTCATGAAGTGCACTATTTGCCATCTTCACCTCCTTGGTTAGCAGAATAAACAAGTCAAACAATTAGTGTCAGAACACGCATATATTATGCTCCAGAAGAACCTGTTCACCTCCAGAAGGGTTCTGTGACAGCTGTGACTCCATGGGGAGCCCTCAGTGAAGCAGGCTCCTCGCAGGACCTATGGACCTATGGAGAGAGGAGCAGGTTTCCTGGTAGGTGTGGTGACCCTGTGGGGGACCCAGACTGGAGCAGGCTGTTCCTATACGACTGAACTCTGTGGAAAGGGACCCACACTGGAGCAGTTCTTGAAGAAGTGTAGCCTCTGGGAAGGACTCACATCGGATAGTTCTTGGAGGATTGTCTCCTGTGGGAGGGACCTCATGTTGGAGCAGGAGAATGACCTCCCTGAGGAGGAAGCACCAGTAATATGTGATAAACTGACCATAACCCCCCTTCCCCATCTTCTGGTATTGCTGAGCAGGGAGGAGGTAGAGAACCGAGAATGAAGTTAATCTCGGGAAGAAGGGAGAGGTGGATGGAACTTGTTTTTTAGGATTTACTTTACTTTTAATTATCCTGCTCTGTTTTTGATAGGTAATAAATTCAGTTGCTTCCCTTAAGTCTGTTTTACCTGTGATTGTAACTGGTGAGTGATCTCTCCCTGTCTTTGTATCAATTCATGACCCTTTCATTATATTTTCTCTCCCCTGTCCAACTCTCTCCAGAGAAAGAGACTGATAAAACAGCTTTGTTGAGCACCTGGTGTCTAGCCCAGGTGAAACCACCGTGGTTTTTGGGGGGTGCCATGATACTTGATATGAGAGAGTCACAGGAGTGGGCACTGGTACCCCTAAGCATTAGCCCAAGTATGAGAGAAAAAAATAACTGCATCCTTATGCACCCCTTAGGTTGTATTCATGTTTGTTTCTAGTGATTAATGACTGATTCGAAGGTAAAAGTTGCAGTGTCTAAGTTGACAACTTATCATGTTAACCCACGCTATAAGTTGATGTAAGCCTTTGGGCTGTCTTATTCTGCCACACCCTACTTATCCCTGTTAATTTGTAGCTCAAACCAATAAGCGGTCCATCAGGGTGCTCACATCTGTGAGTGTTATGTGCTGGATCTGGCTGCATCCAGTACCAGGTTTGGAAGGGTGATGGGGGAATTTATTTTACTGTGGTTGCTGACAGTCATTTTTCACCCCCTTCCTGAAGTACAGCAGCAGTTTGCCAGATGCACAGTGTCAGCATGCTTGCACATGTGAAAAGGGTAAAAACAGGGTTACTAACCCTGTGTTCCTGAGATGTAGGAATTGATTTGGATCTCAAAACCCACCACCACCAGCTTTGGTTCTTGAATTGAGAGAGAAGCGACAGGTTCACGCCATACTGCCCTTTTTGACCCCTGATACACAGGCGAGGACATATGTCTGGCGCTGATGGAAATGGGTAGTCATCAGACTGTCAGCTTGCCTTCTCAGTGTGCCTGAGCAATACAGGGGAGTCCACACTGATTTAATCGTAGTAGAGCTGCAGTTGCTGTAGGTCAGTTAACCCGTCAGCACAGAGTCCCCCAGACCTCAGTCTCAGAAGCATCTGAACAAAAAAGAAGACGTACACTGGAGCTGCAGATTGTAACTCAACCATTTGCCAGGCAGAAGCCTCTCTAAAACCTTGCCCACCATATAAGCATTGCATGTTTTCTGTTTTAAAGAGTATTCAAAAGATCAAGATAAGCAGACAGATGATATAATACAGAAAGGCTTTCTCCGGCAAGAGATTTTAAAAGCACATTGTGTTGTGATAATGCCTGTGTATTGTGCAGAAATTTCAATTCCTTAGGCAGAAATATACCAAATATTTAATTTTGTTCTTGCTTTCCTCATCTTTCAACAGATTTGGGTATCTGTCTTTAGAAATGTAAAGCTAACAGTTTGACTGGTCTGATGAATTTGGTTGCCTCATCTTGAACATTTAATTTTTCCGTCTGCTCTGGCGTCTGTTATTCTTTAGCACAATCACACTGAATATCAATTAGGAGGCAGGAAGATGATTGTGGAAAACTTGGTGAGGGGGATGAGATGCTGACTGGGATTTTGGCTGTTGCGAGAACTTTGGAAACTCTTCAGTATTAAACTGCATGTGCTGTGCAGCAACATGAAATTTTGAGGTCCCTGTGATTTGCATTCCTCTCTTCAAAATCACAATAAATGGTTGCTTCCACGAACAGGAAGACAAGTGGTCAGTGCCAAAGTTATTTAGCAGATGGTGTTTGAGTAGCAAGCAACATCATCATTTGAAGTGTAAGGCATATAAGAGATGTCTACCGGCCTGGCAAATGAGACCCCTGGTGTTACTCACATGCTTCCATCTCCCATCCTGCAAGATGCTGCCATCTGTCAAGACACTGAGCCAGGCCTCACTTAAATAAATAAATAAATCTATTCCTCCCTTTTTTCCAGAGCACTTGCCATCGCCTGGGTTAATACGCTATGTGTGGGCTTACGTGTATAATACATGTGAGGGAGGCGGAAATGTAGATACAAATATGATAAATGCACCTTTGGGTTCTGTTGCTTGGTCAGACAATGCTAACACATGGTAAACGTCTTCAGAAAAGTATTGACTGCTTAAGTGGCTTTGTACACCAAGCGTAAACAGTAATGGCTCTTGCCATGAATTAATCTCCTCTCTTTCTTTCCGGCAGAGTGTGACAAGCTGCGACGGGATGGCTACCGGAGCTCGCAGTATTACTCTCAGGGCCCCACCTTCTCCTCATCCTCCAGTGCAATATGTGGAAGTTACCAGGATGATTATGAAGAAATTGAACAAAAGGTAAGGGGCAGGGGGGGGGCAAAGTGCTGGCAAAAAAACTTGTTTGGTGCAGTTTAATTGCCTCTCATAATACTCTTCAAATAAGGCAGGATTTTTAGAAGATCACAAAGATGTTTATTCCTTTGAATTACAGTGATATTAGCTCACCTGACTTGTAGGGTCCCTTAAAAATCCCAGTTCTTCCCATGCACTGATACAAAGTTCCCACTGACAGGTTCAGGATATGAAAGAAGGAAGAAGTCTGGTGATGTTCTGGAGGGAAGACCCCAGCAAGGGTAGCTGTAAAGTGTTTACATTTAAGTAGCAGGAAGAGCTATTCACCAACCATTAGCATACCCGAATGGTAACTTGGGTAGGTGCAAACTTTGAATTGCTAATACAGGCAGTTATGCACTTAGGTAAAGGCTTTGTCCTAATGTATCACAGTTTTTGCTGAAGGCATCCAGAAAATGAAGACTGCCCACTAAATTGGGTCAGCTTGCTTTCAGTTTACTTCTTGATTTTCAAGGTTATATTCCCACATCTCAACTCTGGAGTGCTTAGCTTAGAATCTAGAAAGAAATAAATAAAGAGAAGGGATAGTTGAGCACAAGTCCTTAGGAAGTTGTGAAGGCATATTGCTATATACATCAATTTATATACATTTTAATTACAGAACTAGCAAGTTGTGTTAGTGTTCTAAAGAGGAAGAGAAATTCTACTCCCCTGTCAGTACTTTACCCTCTTGTGCTTGTGGGCTCTGAAGGAGAAGCTGACTTTGGTGTTGTGGTCTAGGACATTACTGCTGGGTGGAGAGCAAGATGCACTGGAGCCTGGCTGTCCAAAGCTGAAATGCTGGAGCTCCTGCAGTTTTCAAGACAGATATTCTGAAATAGTTTGCCAAAAACTACTGTTGCTTAGAGAGTGGGAGGATATCCATGATTGTAACACAGTCAAATTTTTTTTAATTGTTACTAAACCATATGTGCCTCTATAGTATGGACCAAATAACTCTGTCTCTCAGCAAAATGTGCAGACCTTGAGAACACGCTTTAAAGGGTAAAGTTTTTTCAGTTCTGTCCTCTATGTCTTTTAATTACATAGTAAAAGGTGTTGTGAAATATGTACAGTCTCTCATTCAGGTGGTGATAGCATTTATCTGTGTATTGGCAGGAAATGTTAGAGCATCTTGTTTAGCTGTGTGTGGTATGTACTGGCAGTGAGCCGAGAATGTAAAGCACATTCGTACTGTGGAATGCATTATAATGATAATTTGCAAAACTGAAATCAGTAGAAATTCACTGGGGAAAGTATTAACACATTGTTTGTTGCTATTAAGGTACTGCACATATATGCACACATATATGTCGTTGTCTGGTCTTGGCCAGTGCTGTGCAGCATACAACCATCTGCACATTTAAAACTAATGTGACATTTAAAAAATATAAATACACTTTTCTTGGACAGTTTGAATGGAAGCATATAAGCCTGCATGAGGACTCTTGGAGACTAAGAACTGTCATCCTTTTCATGGTTAAGGGTTTTTTTGAGTGTTAATGTGTTACAATTTCTGTGCATTCTGTAAAAAAATAATTCGACTAAGTGCACTTCAAGGGTAGGATGGTACTTCCATTTAAATTGGAAATAGGTTCCTTTAAATATTTTTAGTTGAAAGGATGATTCAGAGCTGTGGAGAAAGATAGCTGCCAAACTGACAGTCTTGGCTGTTACTGATTATCTCAGAACCTTAACCCTGCCACTCTTACTTGCAACTCAGAAAGCTATTAATTCCTTGTAAACTGTATCGTGATTCTCCATTCATATTGTATAACTCAGTGTTTTGTGGAGTCCTTTGACCAATATCTTTGTTTAATTAGCTTTTTTTTTCTTGTTTTTGTAACGGCAAAAAATTCTACTCTTTATTAAATGAACGTTTACCACAACAAATTTCTGAACTTGAATTATTATCCTACTGGTCAAGTGCCAAGTAATTCTAATAAGTCTTATGCCTCGATCGAGTCATATTTCAGCTGTCAGGAGAGTTCTTCAGTAACAGTGTGGAACTGGGGTCACCAAAAATCCTGTGATTCAAAATGTGAACTCCTCACCACTAGATGAAAGCTTTGTAGCTTTGTTGTCTATTCAAAGCCAAAAAGCCAACATTTAAATTCTGTGCATGCAGCACTTAATAGTTGAAATTTGAGAACAGCAGAATAATGATGCGTGGATGAATAGTTATTTACTGTTAGGAAACTTACTTCTTAGTTGTTATAATTGCCAACTTGTAGAAGAAACAGTGTGTTACTGCATGGTGGTTTCACAAGGGAAACCATCTTTCCCTACTCTTTTTAATCTGCTTCGAAGACAGAAACATAGCCAGATATTCTGCTTGTCTGTCTATACTAGGGATGATCTGAAGCCATGGCTAGGTGGTATGAGAGGAGACCTCAAGCCATAAGCATTCTCAGATTTTGTGGAGGTGGATGTCTGTCAGCAGATGGTAATAGTCATGCCACAAAGCACATTGGTTCAGTGTGAGTCTTAGAAAATGTCTTTGATAAGCAGAACTTTTGCTTTTCCAAAGGAAAACCAATAGGGAGAAGCAAGTCCAACTCAAACCCAAGCAAACAGAATTAGAGAACATAGAAAGCTGGAGTCTCTGAATGGTAGTTGATATAAAATTAAGTTCTTGAAACTACTCTTTTACTTTTAATGTTGATTCTTACAAGTTAGATTAATGGAGCACAGGCCAAGTTCCACTGTAATACTGATCCTAATTGAGTTTGTTGGTGATTAAATTGGTTTACCTGGGTATTACATCTCAGTGCTGTGACCAGTCTGCTCCTTTCTCATCTCTTTTGTACTGCTGTTGGTTACACAACTTGGGAGCTATTCCTGTCCTTCAGCATTGCTCTGTTTTAACAGTGTAAAAGGTATATTGAAATGTTGCTTTCAAACTCTAGTTCTCCTTATGTTTTGAAATGTATACATTGTGTATATTAACAGTATTTATCTTTTGTGTGTTTTTTTTCTTATTCTTTTATCTTTCCCTTTTTACCACTCATTCTCTTTGTTTCTTTTTGTCTCACTCAACAGTCTAGTCTGTTAGACTGCATCTCTCAGTCTTGCATTAGCGCCTGCTGTAACTTGGTTCCCTGGAACAACAAGGTACCTTGCCCATGAGTGGGACCATCCAGCTGCCGTATCTGCAGCTTGATGTTACTTGTAGTGTTTAGTATATACGCAGTCTTACTCCGCTCTTAGGCTTCAGTCTTTACCTGCTTCTTTTTTCTGCTTAAAAAAAAAGGCAGTTAAAAAACCCAGCTGCTCAACAGAAGAGTGCCATGCCAGGTTTGTTTCCTTTATTTTTGTCTCTACTCCTTTTTGTCTGCAGAACAGTATCCTATATTTACTTGCTTTGCTGAATTTTTTATTTCCTTTTTGTCTATTAACATTTGCCTCCTTTAAAACCCTTCCCGTGGTGGACACTGTGTTTTATTTAATTGGCTACATTGGTTTTTAATTAGCCAAAGAAAACCAAAGAAAACCTCTACTAGTTGGGAGGAATGCATTTTTCTTAATGGATGAATGTGAGCTAGAGAGTACCTGTTCCCAGGCATGCAGTGTATTGTCTTTATTCTATCTATGAAAATGTTTGTGTGACAAGAACTCACAGTATTTTTCCCTAGGTCCTGTCATTTGGCTTATGAACTTTGCCTTGATACAGTCTCTTATGCTTTGGGTGAAAAAAAAAACATTTATTTTGCTTATTCATGGGGGAACAAAGTGTAATTTTGCCACTCTGCTCAGCTAAACTGTTAGTTGTCTTTCCAATATCTGCAAGAGACTGTTCAGTATCTTAAGTGAAAACAAATGTGCTAACCGCATTAGACTTGAGGAGGTCTAATCCAAAACTTTGGTGTTAAGAGGAGATAAAGCAATTGGGTGCTTCAGTTTTGGAGGTGGGAATGCCCAAGAGCCCTGAGGCACGGGGTCTAGCAGAGCTGAAGATACTCCTGGGTGGTGGTGGTGGTGTCCTCAGCTGTTCTCCCTGCCCCTCTGCTGCAGTTGCATGGTGTTGCTCTTGTAAGCAACACATGCATTTTATACCATTTGCAAGGGTTTTCTTTTAAATGCTGCTCAGTTTACTGAGTTGGGACAGCAGCTTGTAATACATGAAATGCCAGAGCTTAAGGAAGTGAGTACAGAAAATCTTTGAACAAAGAGAAGAGGGTAATTCTTCACTCATCACGTACTCACACTGTGCAGCTGCTGCAGGAATTGTGGATACTGAAAGTTTACACGGGTTTAGAAAGCAAGTAGATACATTCTTGGAAGGGTAGGACTCCATCCTCTGATTTAAATTTCACCTGTATATCACTGATTAGTCATTATTTTAAGGCAGATACTAGATAGGCTTTTAGAACTCCAAACAGTACAGTTGTTCTTACGGTTTTTATCATGTAGCAACAGAGCAGAAGAAGAAGAAAGGAACATTTCTGCAGTTCTGGTTAAGGTGATAACTTGCTTGATAGTCAGTAATTTCTGCTGACAAAAGAATTTCTTCCTTACTGAGACAGTGAAGGTTATGAAATGAAGGATTTAATAGGATAGCGAAGTTGGCTAGTACAACTGAAGATCTGTGTGTAGAAGTAATAAAATGGAATATTCTGTGGAAACTGGGGAGTCCAGACTGGTGACCATTGCTAGTGGACACAAAATAGAGTAAGACATGACTAATTCGTGTGAAGTGTAAATTCATGTAAATAACCATAACATGTATAACGCTATGTTCCGTAACACAGTGTGAAATCCCATGGGCTGAATTAGGCATGTGAAGTGCCATTCTCAGTTGACCAGGTTTGGATCTTGGGTTTCTTTTCCCTGTTACTGTTTGTCCTGATCCCTTTGCGTTGGGAAAATGGCACTCGAAGCTGTCAAACCTTGTAAAATGCTGGAGCAGAAATAGGATGTTGGCAAACATAATAGACAGCTGGAATGGTATGACTGCTCTCTCCAACACTGATTTTTTCTCTGTTTTGTTTTTATGAGAAATCATGGTTTTATAAACAGTTGTAGTAGACAGGAGGGTAAATTACATGACTAGAAGTTTGAAGTCCCTTTGCTGAAAAGTAAAATTTGTGTGGATTGAGTTTTCCTCTTGGAGGTCCCATCCCTTTTCAAAGAGTATAGTATAAACCCCTGGAACATAAAAAATATTTAGAATAAACAGATTATCTAGGCAGAGACTGTTGCAAGATACATAGCATAAACTCATTTGTCATCTGGGACGTCTCGAATAGCATGAATGTGCTGAGATAGTGAAACCCTTTTGTTGTATCTCAGCAGCTGAGTTGGCTGGGGGACAATATATCAACAAGGCGTTGGAGAGGCTCTGACTTACTGAGCCATATAGCTTGTCTATAGGATATTTACGGGCCATTTTTCTCCTGGATTCTAATTTTAACTCCCATTTGAAAGTTCATGCTTTTTCCCCTCTAATGCATGTTCATGGAAACACTGCAGGGTGCAAGAATGCTGCTCACACGCCCCACCTTTCCCTCTTACCATGTCCATGAAAAAGAATGAATCCCAACAAATTTTCCTGCTGAGATGAGTGTATCAACCTGTTGCACAGAAACTTACCCATTTAAGTCAAACAGTAAAGTTACTATGACTCAGAGATGCTTTAAAAATTGGACGGGTACTTTCCGTTCTATTATGAACATAGAGGGAGCCCCTGGTGGTCTAGTGGTTAAGGCCGCGGCGCTGTCTCTGCCGAGACCCGGGTTTGATTCCCGGTCAGGGCCACTCCCCGGGCAGATGGAGCTCGTTAGCCCTGTAAGGCAAGACATCTACATCCTGAGGACCTCGCTACCACTGTCCAAGCTCGCTTGGCCCCCGCAGATGAACCTTAGGATTAAAGGGTGGGCTCAGTTCCGCGCACACTGTGTCTCACCTAAAAAATCCAATGCACAGGCTGGAAGGTATAAAGACCTCCCCGGATCTTCATTTGTGAAGACTGGCCGTTATTATTTATTTATTTTATGAAAATAAAATTTATGATCAACTTTGCTAAGCAGATACATATTCTCAAGGTACTGCCTAGTTCTACTTCTGGTGTAACAGACCTTACTTGAGGAGACATTCCTGTCACACAGCAGCAGTTTGTCTTCCAGCAAGCTTCTGGGCTGTAAATGTGGAAATGTTTGCTAAAAATATGTGAAACCCTGTGATTTTCCCTGTAGATTTTCATCCTGATTATAGAGGTAAATAATTTCTGTCTGAAGAAAGCTGAAAGATGAGCTGCTGCTTTCCTTTGTGTGCGGGAAAGCTGCATACACCTTTGTCATGCCTATACTCCCATCACTGAGAGTGTTTTGGAAGAAAGGATGTAAGTATATTCCTATACCCCAAACCACCTCCAACTCTTTTACTGAATTATTTTGTGAAAGTGAACATCTCTATACTATGGCAGAAGGTCATTCTCACTGACACACTGCTTTAAACTCAGCTACACAACTGACAGAAGGTCATTCTCACACACTGTTTTGAAATCAACTGCACAGTTGGGTTTTCAGTTGCTTCTCATTGGTTATTTGCTCACTGGTTTGTTTCATTTCTGTCTGTCTTATACCATCTATCTCCCGTTTTCTCAACTTTTAATTTTGCAAAATTTGTGATTTCCACATTTTTTGGATAGTTAGTATTCCCTTGTAGTAGATGCTTCACTTACTTGGTTTTTATATCTTTTCATATACTGTAAGAAAAAAAAGGTCTTCTGCTTGTCTTGGGTAATTTCCTTGAAAAGGAAGGGTGACTTTGTAACCAGTATCTCTGCCACTTGACATATTGAAGTAACCCCTGGTAAATGCTGTATTTCAGCTGAGACCTGGCACTGCAGTACAGTCTGAACGTGACAGATACTGATGCTCACAGTATCAACCAAGCAGAGTATTTGAAGGTCACTGGAGCTCATCCTGACCGCAGACAAACTGCAAAACCAGGCTGGAGGTGTCTCCCTTGGTGCCCCAGTTCAGGTGGAGAAAAGCTCATTGTAGAACAAGGAAAGCAGTATTTCTTTACCTCAACCCCTGATTACTCTGCTGTGACACTCGGCTGGCACCCCTTTGGCTCATTCCATACAAACCCTTTTGCCCTCTCTCCCTCTCTCTCTCTCCCTCTCTCTCAGTTTTTAAACCTAACTGCGGGAAAGCGTGACCTGGAGGCAGCTTTCCCTTTTACAATGCTATTTCTATCCAAAATTGCCTAAGTTAAAAAAGGTCTTCATGAATTTGTGTGATTTGAGGTGGGAAAACCCTTTTGTTTGCGTGTCAGTACATACGTGTGTGCCTACACCATGTACGTGTGTAAACGTACTGTGTATGCACAGTACTAAGAAGGTAAACATTTACATCCTATTGTAAAGAAATGGGTTTTAGAGCCTTTTAGAAGCAGTGGAGGCCTGAAAAAATACTAATGTCCTCTAAGAAGGTTGCATTGATAAAATTGCTGGGTCTTCCACAGGGCTTAGCCCTTACCTACACAGCAACATCGATCCTATTCACAGCCTCTCTAATAAAGAAATTCAAGGCTGCCAGAAATGGATTATTTCTACAAAGAAAAATTCCCGTATTTTGAAGTGTAGTTCCAAAAGACAGGATGACATTAGTAATAATTTCATTACCTGCAATGTTTCTTTTAGTATTGCTTGAAGAGGTTTTACTTCTCCGTTCTTTTACTTTTTGCCTTCAAGTTGCTATTATTTTTGTTTTCCATTAAGTGAAATGTTGGACCCTATCCTAAAGGATGTAGAGGCAAAGCATAATAGAATAAATAAATGGTTATTTATTTATAAACAGTGGGAACTCCTCATAGTAACAGGAAGAAAATTAAAATCAGAAATGATGAACAGCAGTTGTGGCACAGTGTTTGGGCATGTCTTTTGTATAGCACTCAGCTTCAAGAGAAAACAGATCGCTTAGACTGAACACCCACAACAATATAAAAAAAAAATCTATCTGTTATAAATAGCTATAATGTTTCTTTCCATGCCTGTGCACAGCAGTGAGGGAGGGAGAGGCAGTGGTCTAGTAATGACAACCATATTTCGAGTAGTATTTGGCTCTCCAAATGGAGAAAGGAATAAAGAGGAAGGAAGGACTGTAATTCTGGTCTGGTGATAGGGAGGGAGGTCCTAAAGCAAACACCTCTGAAGCAGAGGAGTCAGCAGGTTGCAAAGAGATCTCTGCTAGTGCTGCAACTGCTGTGCAACTCCTCTTCCATGGTTTTCTTCTCTTTTTTGTTTTGCCTGGAGGCAGAAGGAGACTGAGGTTGGTTTTCCTCCAGGTCTTCCTTCCTCTCCTGCTTCTGAGATTCCCTGAAGTGCCTTGCTGGCAGGAGTGGGGAGGAGAGAAGGCTGCTCCTCTCAGATTTGCTTGGAGTTTATGACCACTTGTGAGAAGCCCCAGCGATGTCTTCTGTGTACCCCGAATCTACTTGCCCTCAGTGTTTGCCACAGACTAGTACTGTACTGTCAGTAAAAAGCTGCATTATGGCTTTCTCTGCCACTACTGACATGCAGGCAAGGACCTTGTAATGAAAACAGATTTTCTCCCCAAAAGGAAATGGCTTTTTTGGCTTTTAATTTTGGTGGAGGGATTTGCACAAGCTGTTGCAACCACTCTTTGTTGTGGTGCAGAAAGTTTTTTGTTTCGTTGGTTGGGTTTCTTTTGAAGTAAAACACATCAAGGAATTGAAATCTGCCCCTTTCAGAAGGACTGACTTTTAAAATGACCATTCTGTGGCTACTGATAACGTTAACTGCTTCACCCCTGAAAAACAGGTAACCCCTTGAACTGTGGCGAGTTTCTCCAAGACCAAAGTTATTCTTCCTACCTCACTGATCCAAGGCTGATGATTTTGTGGACTGTGTTGATTGACTCTTTTACTGAGCTCTGCTAAAATCTGTCTTTTCAAAAGAGGCTTCTTATGTATCCTTACAACCTAGTGCAGCTGGAGCAAAGCAGTGGTCAAATGTCATCTTCCTAATAGGTCACAGGGAGCGGAGAGAGGAAGGGAAGGGAAGGCAAACTTGGGTGCAGGCAGGAATTATGTCAGTGTATAAAGTAATATAGTGTACTTTGCTATGCTCAAGATCGCTCTTTTTCTCTCTCATTGATCAGTTTAAGTAATATATACCAGATGTCTGGAATAAATACAGTCTAGGTGTTTTGTTGTGTGTTTTTACATGTTTTTGAAATTGCTCTTTATGTAGATCAAAGTGTGATATTTGTGAGGGTATGTTCTGCTCCACAAACAATTGTGCTGACTGCAGCAGCAACACCTTAGCAGTCCCATAGTTCTGCTTTTCATTAGCAGTGGTAAACTTATATTGTTTCATGTTTTTCTGTTTGTAGTGTCCTGTCTCTCCCCCTGAAGAGGAAAAACTTATTACCATCAAAAGACCTAAAAGTCCAGCTTCAAATGAGTTGTCAGATATCAACACTCAAACCAACTGGACCAAGTCACTCCCACTGCCAACTCCAGAAGAGAAAATGCGACAACAAGCACAGGCCGTTCAAACAGATGTGGTTCCTATTAATGTGACTGGTAGGCTTTTAATTTCAGTAATTGCATTACACTGATGAGGGAGGGAAGGGATAAAAGGGGATCCATACAGTCAGCTAGTATTTTGACACTCATATATTTGATGCATGAATTTTAAATTACTTACTGTACCTTTCTGTGAAAACAATGGTTTGTGTTAAATAGTCTATCTGTGAACTTAATTAGAAAACGTCAAAATCCCTTAAAATTATCATTAATGGAGATAGTTTACACTATGTGGGCTTGAAATGGCATTAGACATTCATGAAATACAAGAAGACGACTGATAAACAGCAGTGTTTTTCTGTGAAGTGCACTGAGGATATGTAATGGAAAATCATGTTTTATCCAATGCTAATGATATTTCAGGATTTTCTTCTAGGAATTTTATATAAGGAAGGTTATCAGGGACTTCTGTATTCCAAAGACTAAATGTTACAAAAATCAAAAAAAAAAACCTTTCGGGTCTTACTTTTATCAGCAACAAGAGATTTAGTGATCAAGGAGAGTAAGGTTAGAACAGCAAAAGTTAATGAGGCTACACCTTTGAGCAAGACTCTCGGTAAGGCACTCCAGTTACATAACTGTAGTCCACATTTTCTTGTTATGAACTATGTATTCATTTTGAAAATGCTCTTCGGTTTTGCAGTTGCAGAACTCTCGCTCTGTAAATTACGTTAAAGCCTGATGCTGAAGAGATACTTGGTTGTGTGTAAAATAGAATTTCTGTGAAAGATAGAATTATTGCTTCAATTTAATAACCCCTCTTTTTCTGCACAGCATCAAAATTGTCTATTATTAGTTAATTCAAATAACTGACCGCTTGCCTGCCAAACCCAAGATGATACTCAACATCCAATTTATTTCAAATGCCATATGGCACATTCTGATTCTATGCTTACTCTGACAATCAATAGCTTGCAATGTGGTTTTGTTTTGAAAGTAAATTAGGTTCTCTTTCCCTGTTTTTTTTGCCTATGCTTTTATAAATTAGTATTTTAAATAGTATTCTTCAATAGTATTTAAACATTTTAGTAGTATAGGAGCGGGACTTCTGTAGCAAACATCAGCAAGCTTGGAGAAATCAACTAGAAATATTTATTTAAATAGCAGAAAATAATAGAAATAAACAGCATGAAGACAATAGAAAATTATGAACACCCCATCTCTGGAAAATTAATAGAAAGAAAATAAATGCAGTGCTGAAATGCTACTGGGCCAGTTGACGTTGTATAGGGAATTTAGAATACTGGTGCAGAAGGCCAAGTTAGAGGGGAACAGTGGATAATCTGACCTAATCAATAAGCTTGAGTAGGGCTTGGATATTGTGACAACAGGAACAAGGTGTACTTAGAGAAACAGTAATCTGCTGTTTGATTTAATGACCCTGTGTACTGCAAAATATATGGAGGAAGTAAACAGATGGAAAGAAGAATGAGGTGAAAGGATCGATTTAGATTTAATTCAGCATCATTGGGAAGTTAGTTCCGAAGTTAGTCCCTACTGTGTTTGGATAAATTACACTTGTGACTTCAACCAGCATAATTCAACTGGCGTAGCAAACCTTGTGTCCCCTGAGTTGTTCAGCTTGCACTCAAATAACTCAGCAGTTCTCAGCTTTCCTGAATGGAATGGGGCACGTGCATATTATCCTTCACCCTTCTGGAGTGTGTGGTTGAGCACTTATTCCCTTATAAACATGGTAATTGGAACAGATAGAAGAGGAGGGCAGTAAAGGAAGACTGCTGCTGCAGCATGTGGACCGGTCTCCAGGATCCACCCTTCCCTTTCCCTTGAAATAATTATATTGCTACTGTAAAACAAGGCAAGCAACATGAACCACACACAACATACAGAAGAAGCTGCTGTCCTTGTTCCTCTTTAAAAAGTCGCAATCTGCTCCCCTCCTCTGCTCTCCCACACACCGAGTAATTTTATTTTGTGAAGTTCCTTATGTTACTGCGTGAGGCAGGAAAAAAACTGACAAAAACCTCTGTGCTGTTTTTTCAACGTACCGTGGAACAAACCATTGAGAATATTTGTTTTGATTTGGCTTTTTCCTTCACATGCTCTCTTTCTTGCTCTCTCAGAAGAGTGTTCAAAAAACTTCTATATTATTACTTCTGGCATGAAATAAAAGGTTAACCTCTGAAGAGGTTGCTAGCAATTGATAATGTTTTCAGCAGTGCATTAGTAATGATTCTCCTACAATGGCCTCTCACGTGGCTGTGCAATAAATGCTACATCAGTTCAGTTTTCGGTCTCTTTGGTGAACAGATTGCAACTAATACAGCAGTCGTAAAAATCTGTTGGATAGCCTGAAGGTGCAGGGGCATTGCATTAGGCTGACAAGCTGCTGGCTAGACATCCAGATTTGGAAGTAGTTTCAATCTTTGGGAGTGCCTGGGCTGAACTTTATTCTGGCCTGGAAGGGGTTGGACTGAATTCTCAGTGGTGGCTAGTCTTTGCTTTTACGTATCTTGGGGCTTAAAAGATGTATAATGGTGTCTGTTCTTGTGGGTTTTATGGAACTAACTTTCTTTACAGATGGAGGAATCTGATAATGGTGAAGGTGATCAGTGCCAGGATGGATCCTGCAAAACATTTAAGCATTTTCTTGAATCCAGCTTGACTGACTTCAGTGAGATTTAAGCACACTTAAATGTTTTCAGTGAATCCAAGGAAAACAGTGTACTGCATGAGGGACAACTGAGTAAAGTGTTTAAGGAATACTTAGTTGATTTGTGACAAACGTATAACAGAAGGAGAAGAGTATTCTTAAATCTGTAAAACATATTTAAATTAGCATTGATATTTTCTAAAACAAAATGAAGAAGGAAAAAAAGACTGAAACATTCTGATTTTGCTTGTTAAATTTCATAGAAGCCGCTACTTTGAAATTCTGCAAATTTGTGTAGTGGCCTCTGTGTATCAAAATCAAAATTGAAGATGGATTGGTTGGGTTAGCTCTTAGGTAGCTCACTGGAAGAAGTTACTGGGGATCAGTAACATTTCCCTATTGCCATCTAGTTTATGCTGTCTGAGGCTTCGTATAAAATACTCTCTCCTTGTTTGCACCCTCTACTTACCACTCAGATTTTATTCCAGGGCATTCAAAGCTGTATTATAATTTACTTGCAACTCACCATCTCAGGCATAATTGTTGGCCTTTGAATGGATAAAGATATGTTCAGAAATGCAAAACTCTCTCCTTCAAATTCTTTGGATTTGTTGTAGTGCACCATGTAGAATAACCTAATGTCCTGACCCTGACCACAGATGGGTCCTACATCCTAGTAGTCCCCAGTGGATAGTCTGTCTTAATATTTTAGGGCTTCTACTAAGCCAGTGGGATCAATGACTCTAAATTTTGTAGATCACATATAGCTTCCTCCTCTCTTCATCTGCCAGACTTCAGTCAATCCAAAACTTAGATGTAACTGGCACTTCTTTGTAACTGCAAGGATCTGCTTAGCACAGCTGCAGCTCATGGTCAAGGCTATGGTCAAACAGAGTCAGTCTTTGTATTTACAACGTGGTGAATGAAATTGCTACGTTTTTCATTGCCTTTTCACAAGTCCACATGCTATACTTTAATATGTGATGGTGTCTTTAACTGTTATAGAGGTAATGGGGTTTTCTATGCTGTTTTCATGACACACATCATACAGATGTGCAGTCAGCCAGAGTTAATATTTATGATGTATTTGTTACTGTGCATTAATCACTTTTTAGAGGTAAATAATTTGGTCATCAATTTTCAAGAACAGTGTACAAAGGTAAAAAAATATATACAAAGGTAAAATATATCAAGCTTTTTCTGCCTTGAAGTTTTAAAAGAGTCATATAAAGGATATTTAACAGTAATTTCCTCTGAAGAGGAAACTTAAAAGTGACCTGTGGGGGTTGTCATTAGAGTTTTTGATGGGACAGAGAATTAATTAACTCACAGTCTGTAGGGAAGCTTTATCTTACTACTAGTAAAATGGCCAAATTATAAACCTCTAAACAGAAGTGAATTCCTAAAGAAAAGCTGCTTAATGATAGTGGTGCTTCTGGGTCCCATTACGATACAGCACGTGGTCATCATAAGGCTTTGTCTGGCAGCATGCACTTAGACACGCGTTTTTTTCAGCTCCTGGCATTGTTTATTTTTATATTCATCTGTAAAGTTTCAATTTTAATCATCTTTCACTCTGAAATATTTATGAGTCCACAAGATCAGTTTGATCTCTGCATGCTCCATAGTACTTATTTGTATTCGTGTTAAAAGATCACCACCAGAAATGTGGTACCCTTGACAGGTTCAGAGCAACTGGGAATGAAAAAGAAGGGTCTCATGTGATTTAATGATGGAGCTGTGCAAAGACCTAATAACTATTGCCAATAGCAATGTCTGTTCCTGCATAACCATTGTGATCTTTCACTTTCATGAGCAGATTTGCTTTTTCTACAGCTCATTACTTTAAAATAAAATAACAAAACCATTCCAAAAACTTCTGAAGGGCCAAATTAAAGCAAGGAGTCTGTTTGCTTGTGAAATTAGAGCTGATCTCACCAAATCTGAACTGGGCTCAGGAAGTCAAAATTCCTTTTAAAGCTTGTAGTGGATATTTGCGTCTAAAGCCTTACGATGTGACAATGTGCTGTATCTTCTCTCAGTGTAAACCTTCATTGTAGGACCAAGCTAACATCATTTATTAATGCCTTTTTTTCCATTTCTACAACAAAACTAGTGGAAGAAAGTGCATGTCAGTGTGCTTGGAAGTAATGTTGCTTTGCTTGTTCTACCATGTATTAGGGGAGAATTTCGACCGCCAGGCCAGCATTCGGCGGTCTCTTATTTACACAGACACGGTGGTAAGACGGCCGAAGAAAGTCAAAAGGAGAAAGACTATTACAGGAATCCCTGACAACATACAAAAGGAGCTAGGTATGGCTCATCAGAACTGTATTCCATCCATTGTTCATTGTCACTGCTTATCATTACTCGACTAATAACATTACCAGTGCTCATGAAACCAATACAGTCTGATAGCCTATTACAGTTCCAAATACACGTCTGCTTCCTTGCCACCTCTTGCATTGGGAAATTGGGACCTTTTATCTGTTGACTTCCATCTGTTAAAGGGAACAGGGTGTTTGGAAAATGATGTTCTGGTACAATGAAAACCTGCAGGGATGTAAGATTTCTGGACTTCAGTGCTTTCCTTGAGATTTGAATGTTCACTGAAGCAAAACTGAAGTGGGCAGGCATTTTGGCTTGTAAATAATTACTTAAAATTAATTACTTACTAATTAGTTACTTTATTAGAATAATTACTTAGAATTACTTCCTGAATCTGCCGAAACTTTCATCAAGAGTGAGAAACCTATTTTTCTGTTCAGTTTTGATCAGTTTTAAATAGCAACTCCTTAAGTTATTTGATTGGAAACAATTTACATGGGCTTATTAGCTACTGCATATATTCCAAAGGAAAAATACCTACTCAATCACATTCACGCTACCTCAGAGGGACCTCTTTTGTAGTAACAGACATAAATACAAAGCTGATGAAGCAGTCTGAATTTTTGGCAGAATGTTCGGACACTTTTTGCGGAACTCTTTGATTTAAATCTGATAATTTCTTTTTATTTTTTAAAAAGATAATTTAGTTATTCGGTTTTTCCCAGGTGATAACTTCACAGATCAAATTTTGTTCCCCTGTTTATTTTTTTTTTCCAGTAGAGAAAGAATGTCTTTTAAAGTAGTGTGGCAGAACATAATTATTGGTGCTTTACATGTGAAATTGTCTCATATATTGATGATTTCACTAAGTTTTACTACCTTGCATTTTGCATCTATTCATTTTTTAATTACAGTTTCAATTCTTGGTTCTTTGTCTAGATTTTTCAGAAAGAGAAGCAAAAATATGTAACTTGTTTGGATGGGTTTGAAATGAGCTAGAGGGCCAAGCATAGAGAAAGCCAAGAAACAAACAATTACATGAAGAGCAGTTTGTGAGTGGAACTGTGCTCCTTTGGCATCTGTAATGAAAGAGTACCCTGCCATGGAGATCCTCTGCCTCAAGAAAGCATTTACAAAATTTAGAGATTACATTTGTGACCACTTCAGACAGATGCTTGATGCTTGAAAACATCAACTGTAGTTTTGCTTGGTGGAGTAAACTGAGAATGTAGTTGCCATCTATCCTAAAAAGAATCCTTCAGTTAACATCTTAAAAGAATTTCATAACATTTGCCAGTCTGTTCACTAGGAGTGACAAGTTTTATGCCTTGATTTTGGTCTTTCATCTCTGTGCTGAGCATGTTTCATGCTGCACTGCTTGAAGATTTTCCTTGCCTTCTGTTTCACTTGTGGAAATTTCAGGGCTGGCAATATCCCACTGCAGGAGCTCTCTCTGGATGGTTCCCCAGCCCACAGCCTGCAGGCACACAGGGCTTCAGCCACATGCCCTACAGTGGAAGTTGTCTGAGGAACTTCATGTTGCTTTTGTGGTGATTGTAGGTCTTCCAGACAGCAAAATGTATGCCAGGAGAACTCTGTCATGGCAGCATCCATCCTGATAGCATGTTGGTTTCTACCACTAGAAACAAAGTGTGCTTGAAAAGAGTGATAGTGTCTTCATCTGATACATGAGGAAACCATTCAGTGAAGTGACTTAGCTAGAGTCACCCACCAGGCCACAGGCAAGGCTGGGAATAAATTAGGTCTCCCTCATCCCTGTTCAGTGCTCTTTCTGCCATTTCTTCCCTGTCACTGCACAAATATTTCTGTAGTAGTCCATTCCCTATTTCTCTTACGCTGTCCCAAAACAAACAACGAGCTGTTTTAAAACATTCCACAGTTCATTTGATCGGAACAAGGATCCGGACTAAACTCCAAATCAAGCAATTGCATTATGTCTATTGACATTCTCCCTGTGGTTTCAGCTGAATAAATCTCTTTGTTTCTCCCCTAAAGCATTGCTGTGAATGGCTATAATATTTACACAAAGATTAAAACCCCTTGGTACACCAAAGTTGCTGCGTGCAGGCTAAATAACCAACACATACAGCACATTCTTGTTACCTCTTGTTTATCCTTCAGAAGGAAGCAGAAATTTGAGAGAACCTCAAAGCTTCAACCAGGCTTGAACTATTTTCATTTCTTGTGAGAGAGCCTGGAAGAAATTCTGCCAGGCCAAGCTGCTGAGGTTCTCCCCTGGCTGCTTTGGCTCCTTTGGAACAGAAAAGACCAAACAGAAGAGAGAGCCTGCCTGACTGCTGACCTGAGGTCAGTGGACAAGGTGCCCTAGTAGAATTCAGCCAGACATTCTGAAAGGAAGTATTAACTGCACTCATGTGCTGAAGGTATCTTTATAATTTCTACTTTTTAGTGTGGTAATACAGTTGTGTTTTCACAGGTGTCTTTCACAGCGATGAACCAATCTCTCTGCATAAAAAATTCTGCATAAATAAAGTGTAATGGGATAGATGGGATTCTGAGACAGAGTAAGAATGTGAGCTGTCTACCAGTTTAGAGATAGCAGTTATTTTCTGAAGTTGCTTTTTAACAGCAGGACTCTCTCAGTACTGTTTAGCAGAGTGACACCAAAGTAAGAGGAGAAGGTGAAGCATTCTTCTTTCTGCCCAACACAACAATGAAAAAAATTAGTTTTGCATACTTCTGAATTACCTTCATTGTCTTACAGAACATAAATATTATATACGTATTTAATGGGAGTCAGTGTTGGATCAAAACTGCAGAAAGGGCAGGAAATTTTGAGATGATATTTTACTTCAAGTTACTCTGCTCTGTGTTGCCATTATCCATTGCCTCTAGCTGTCTTCAGATGGTACCTTATATGCAAACCTGTATTCTCCCCTCAGGCCAGAAGATTCCAAAACAGAAGCTTGGTAGAGATGAGCGCCTCTCTGGGAGAAGCTGTTGCAGGCCTTGCTTATTCTTGGCTCTTGGTTGTCATCAGCTCCCTTCACATGTTCCAACTCTCTGGGTGAAACAAAGGCAGCAAAGTCTCTTCATGGAAGGAAACATTTCCATGATTCCTTCTCTGTGTCAGTGCTCTAGGGTCTGGCTCAGACTAACTTTTTGTGAAGGAACCAAGTTACCTGACTGTGTTTCTCCAGAGCTCTGCACCACTGCAGTCCCAGACTCCCTCCCTGTCTTGCAGGAGGAGTAGGTCCCAGACCTGAGTATCAGTTCCACCACAGTTCAACTTCCAAATAAGTAAACCTCACCAAAGTAGAGGAGAGGAAAACATCTTCAACTTTCCCACCTTTTGATTTATTCTTCTTCTGACAGGCATTTTGCTTCTCTTTAATCATATAGAAAGTTTCTGTCCTCTTGGGTTTCAAAAATGTCTTCTAATTTATGCTTTGTGTGTACTTTCTTTGAATTACTTAAATACTTCTTTCCATCGTAAGATGCAATTCATAGCTTTTTTGTCTCTGTGATTTTCCCCCTATCTACTTTTTTTTTACTTCCTTACCTAAGGGTTCAAAGGGTCAGAATAATGACCTTATACAATTTTCTTCAGCTTATTTCCCTACCTCACGTTTTCAGTGGCTCACAAGGAGTTGTTACCTGTAGAATCTGGTTTCAGTCTTCAGGATGGGTATGACTGACATCTGAACTGTCAGTCCCTTCGTTTGCTTTCTTGAAATGCAGCTCAGACCCCCGGTGGTACCAGCTGGTGTATCAGGTATCATTTGGGACTGCTGAAGCTTCTTATTTGACGTGACTGAGAGGAAGCAATTCCTTCTCAGCAGCTTGGGGGCAAGTAAGTCCTTCTGATATTCGGGAACTCAGCTGTTCTACTGAAGACTACTCTTAATTGATACCCCTTTCCAATTAATCCCTGCAGGACTAGCAGTCACTCAAGTTATAGGTCCCACAGGTAAGAAGAGTCTCAACTATCCAGTGGTCCTACAGAAATACCATACATATACCCAGTTGTTCCAGACAAGTAATTTTGCACCTGCTTCAATTACAACTTTAGCAGTCTTTGGAGATAATATCTCTCTTTCAGAGTTGCAATGTCTTTTGACTAGTACTGGTTTTACAGCTGTAGTTTTTCAACATTGTATGTTTCAAGCGCTATTGATCCACAGATCAGGGTGTTAGAAAGTATGCATGAGGGATGAAAGACAGAGGTGCCAGGAATATAAACTTTACTAGAGGCTGTTCAGTTAAATTAACAGAAATCAAGAAAACTTAAATTGCCTATATTTTCATCAAAATTCTCCCTTTCAGGGTGGCAGTGATATATTCAAGCATTCAAGATATTTTTTAGCTGGCAGTACTGAAAAGTATCACAAAATTCTCTACAATATTTTTCTCCCCTCAGAAATTACAGATGCTTCATGGAGCACAGTGAAATTTCCTTAAAATTGTCATGAGCCAAACGTACTTGTCTTATTTCTTGTTGGGCGTCTATTAAAAATCATTTGGTATGTAAGTACTAGGGTAAAACAGAATAAGAATCTCTGGGGGTTTTTTGTAACACTGCACATTGACTTGGCCAGGTTACTAGGTGGAGGAGGATTGCTAGGAGGGGCGTGGGGAGGCAATGAGAGCAACAATTCCAAAGAATGTGCCTGTGGCATAAGAGCCAAACGCTTATATTAGAAATGGTTAGTCAGAAGGGAAGAGAGATTACTTCTATATGCTAGTTGAAACAAGCATATACTTCCTGATATCAACACACATACTGTTTGTCCTCTCAAACCTGCAGTTTTCTATACTCGTGTCAGTGCAGAGGACCTTTTTGTCTGATTCTCTGCAGCAAGCTGCTGGTGCCATCAGATCAGCTAGAGTCACAGGGAGTCTTCTGGTAGCTAGTACCTGGCCTTAGGGATTATGTACAGACACTTTCTTTTTTCCGACAAATTTGCAGACAGTCTCAATCCCTGTCATCTCTAATGAGCAACACCAGAAACTACCAGAGTCAGGGAGAACTGGGTGTAACCTGTATAATGCCTATCTTTGACCAAGAGCTTGGAGCTAAAGTAAGCAGTTGAATGTCCTCTCTACGCTTCCATGGAAAACTTGTTCCACATGTTGCATGTTTCACTTATACCAGATAATGGGTGTTCTTTACTTGCTGCTGGAGTCTGCACTGAACATGTGTGTTAGGGAAGACCATTTGCCCTGGGAGATATTTTCAGCATAGTAGGGTAATAGAAAGGAGTGTAGATACAGGTCCCCTGTGGTGGACATAGCAGGGCTGGTGAACACAGGATAATATAAAATGCAGGCATGATAACAATTACTTTGAGCCACATTTATCACATAACCCAATTTGCAGCTACTTCTGACTTCATAATGCTCAGCATCTGTAACCTGATGTCCACTTCTGCAGTATTTTTTTACCGCTGTCTGCTCAAGACATCACCCATGCAACTAGATAGACTGTTTTCTTTAAAACCTCTGATTCAGTTCAAGAATTTTGGTGTTGAAGAGATCTTCTCTTCTTACTGCTATTTATTTAAGCGGATGTTTTTTGAGAAATAGCATTATCAGTGTAATAGTCAATTAAAGGTTTGAGCTGTCCCTTAGAATTAGATTATTTACTTTCTAGCTGCAGTACCAACAAAGGTGGTTTGATTTTAAGGGTTTTTGAAAATACTTGCTTTCCGGTATTACTCTGGAAGCAAGTGAGGGGTTTACATTGCATTTGTAAATTTCAAATACAATATTCCTCGCTACCCTCCTCTGAATTCCACCAAAATCATAAAACTGTCAACATTTTAAAAGTATACCTGAGTCTTAAATTGTTCATTTGGTTGGTTTTTGAACCATTTTCCCCTGCAGATTTCTGTTGTCCCTCTTTAGGAAATGGAACAGTAAAAAGAACAGTTGCTGTGTTATAAAGGGCAAGTAAATCCTCACATCTTTGCATGAGGTGGTGCATATGTATAAAGCCAAAACCAAAGCTGGAACAACTTAAGAATATGCTGCATTTCTACAAAAATACGTAAAACCCCAAAGTTGTGTTCTTGTAAGAACAACAGCCGTGAAAAATCTCTTCCCTGACCATATCCCATAGAATAATTTAAGGATGTAGCCCTGTATTTTATACTTCTGAGGCTGGGCTGCCTTCCTCTCTCTGAATGCTGTATTTATTTGGGCTCTGAATAATTCTAACTATAAGAGGTCTTTCACTGGTGCAAATACTTGCCCTGACAGGCTTCCCTGCAGTATTGAGGTTGTAAACATTTACTGGTGTTGAGCCAATTTATGCAGTTCCCCAGAGCATGTTAGGCTGGACCCTAAATTACATCTATTCAGGTAACACAGGGTTAGCACTGGTTCTCAGCAGCATCCTGAGGTTGGTTGTTCACGCTGCCCTCTTCTTAGCGTGCTCCTCCAGCACTGCTTCAGCTGGGGCCAGCCACCAGTCTCCAGGCTCTGTTGGGGCATGTGTGCCAAGGGATGGGGCAGGCGCTGCTCCCCAAGACATTGCCATCATTGACATCTTGTACTCAGTGGCAAAGATACGGTGCCATTAAGTTAGTATTTCAGCTTTCGCTGTGCATTTACCATGAGCAGTATGTCCTAGTGAGTGCATTCTAACACTCCTGGTTTTGGAAGAAGGAAAAGGGCAGGTTGGCAAGTCCAGCGTCATTCCACTTTGCCATTTACCTTCCGTAGCAGTAGCATTTTAAACAAGCATAAACCACCCATCTGCGTTATACTGCTTGTGGAACAGAGTGCATTTAGCTTCCTCTGTGAATACAGACATACCACACACTGAAGTGAGGTGCTCTCAGCCACAGGTCAGTATGTGGCGGTGTTAGATACTCATTATAGCGCTGAGAGCTTCGTTTTCCACGAGCCCCATCCTTCTGTCTTGTCTGCGTGTGTGTATTTGTGTGCATGTGTGTATTTCACAGTGGCAGAAGAAGAAAAATACCCCATCTTGAGTTATTTATATGCCTTGGTATGCAGATTTTTTAGCAGGATATTTTTAATTGGCTCGCAGTTGTCATCAGTGATGTCATGGTTCCAGAAACATTCATAATGCCTACTTTGACTTTTTTCTCTCTCTTAACAAAGATGTACACTGATTCTATAGAAAAAAATAAACCTGGAAAGTAAAATTATTTTTCTTACTTAATAACTGTGTACATAATATGTAAATCCCTCTCTTGGTCGACTGCAGTCGTCCATCTGTTCTGACAGTATCTTGTATTAGATTATCCAAGACGTTTGCCAGCATCTGAGTATCTGTCTTTCTAGCAAACCTCTACCAGAAGCAGAAAGAGGCTGCATTTTCATGAGAACAAGAGAGTCTACACAAAGCAAACTAACTAGGCTTCAAGCTGCTAAAAGACTACTTATGTGCCTGGGGAAAAGAAGTAAACAGTCCTTTTTGTGTGGTGTGCTGCTTTAACTGTAGCGTTTTCAGAGACCTCTTTTGTCTGCCAAGAATAAGGATAATTAAATGTCCTTTAAGTGGTGTTTAAAGCTGCATGATAAGAATACCTATCCTCCAGATGCAGTTCCTTATAGTCAATACGAAAGGAGAGCAGTCCTATCAGGCATGCTGCTTCATTGCTCCTGAGACTAGCTAAAGCGGAGACTTGAAATAACCAATTTTCCCCCGCAGTGACATGTGCAGCATCCTTACCAGCATCTCCAGCAGCACGCCTGCCTCTCTATTGCTATTTATACAGCAACGCAACTGAATTCAAAAGCAGCAGCCTTACACAGACTAATTTTAAAGCAGTGTTCTGGTTTGTGGTTTTGAAAGGCTGCTACCGATAAAATTGTAAATTTAACAGAACCCTGGAGTCCTTTCTGTCGACCCAGTGATAACTATATTTTGAACTGAAACTGGTTTTCCATTGTCTTCAAAGTTGTGGAGAAGGAGGTTATGTCAATATATGGTTATTCATTCTTTTAGAAAAAGCACAGTTATTTTTGTTTCCTGATGGTGCTGAGGATAAGATGACCATCAATACTAGCTTTTCCCCACTTCTTAAGTTTTTCCTGTAAAATAACTAGAGAATATTTGTAAGGAGAACTGTTATTTAATGATTTTCTTTGCAGTGTTGGAGAATGTTTAAATAGAAAGTGCTGTTGTAGCATATGTATTATTTGTGGTAAAACAATGCGTGTTTCCATGTTAGCCTTCTTTCAGACAAACTGCAGGACTTGGGAGAGCTGTCAGTGTCCCCTGAATCTTTTTTTTTCCTGAAGTGTAATGCTTGTAAAAAGCAAATCTTTTTATTCATACTAGTCTCCAGATTTCCTTCCCCTTTTCTTTATTGCATGAGGCATTAGCGTGGTAACACCCTTCACGTTTCTCAGGCTTTTGTCTGTTCCTGCTGCGTTGCCTACTGGAAGTCAAACAGTGCTACTTGGTTTCTGACATAACTGATTACTATGGAAATTATTACCATGTCATAAACAGAGGATTTCATGGGTCGAATGTGTGGCAGGAACGCAGACGACTCTGTAAGCAGGAGGTTCCTGGTAATAAGGCAAAAGGGAAGAGAAATGCAGAAATCAGACAATGCTTGTGCAAAATCCATTGTTGCAGATTTTTCTTTAGAAGGCATAACCTGCAGGAGCATGGGGATCGAGCAGGTTGCTTGGGGGGGAGGTTGTTTTTAAATGAGTGAAAAGATAAATGTGAGTTTATGCTTCAAGAAATAATTATTTTATTTTGACTCCAGCAGTTGGCACTGGCCAAAGTGATTTCCGAGGGCATTCGATGTATGTCCCAGATCACTGTTCCACGCTAGGGAGACTTGACAGCTATCGCTCTGCCATGCAGCGCTCGGAAACCAAGGACACCAGCTGCCAGACGGAGGAAGTTAAAGTTGTGCCCCCTTCAATGAGAAGAATAAGAGCACAGAAAGGACAAGGCATTGCAGCCCAGATGTCTCAGTTCTCCAGCTCATCTGGAAACATGTCAGTGATGAGTGATTCTGCTGCAGTTATATTTGCTTCTCGCCAAAATAGCGACATAGGTTTTCACAGCTTGCCTCGAGTCGGTGCAAGAGTGTCTCTGCAGTCCCTAGACCAGACACAGAGCATCTCTAGGCAGACGGAAGACATTGCTGGCACTTTACCTCACCAGATAAGTAAATTGCAAGTGGATGATAGTGTTGTGCATCTGAGGAATAATCCCACGACAGGGACCCTGTCGAGGCCAAAGTCTCAAGAGGTGAGAAGCTGTGATAGTGAGAAGTCCGCAAGCCCAGCATGTGTGGTCTCTCCTCATGCCACCTACTCAACAAGCATCATACCCAATGCAACACTGTCATCCTCCTCAGAAGTTATTATTATTCACGCTGCCCAGAGTGTTGGATCATTGGATAGTAAAATGAACAGCTCCACTGCCTACCCAAATCCAAGAGACAATCCTGTTACCAGCAGTGCAATAAGTGGGAAAGAAGATCACCATTCTTCAAGCGGTAACTGGAGTGAGAGTAGCTCCACACGTCACTCACAGACTTCAGATACCATCCCATCGAATGCTGTCATGATGCTTTCTCTTGGTGACTCTGCTGTCTCTCTTACCACTCCTGGGAATGCAGAGGCTGGGTCTCAGACCACAACCTACAGCTGCAGGAACAATGTTGCTTTACCAAACCCTTCCCAGGACAGCGACGGTAGGAGTGAATCTAGCTATTCTGGGGAGCGAGCACAGGCAGCAGTGGACAGCACAGAGCACTGGTTGTACAAGTCTTCAGAAAACAGTGAGACTCCTTCACGCAAGGTGGTTTGTACCACACCAGGCTATGCCACTCCTGGTAGCAACCTGAGCAGCAGCAGCCTGGAGAGGACATCGGTCAGGGATGATTCTACTTCTCTGTATTCTGGGGACCACGATGGTTATTACAGTTCCGTGCATAATGACTCCGGGCTGAAGTCAGACATGCCGTACAATAATACTAATGGTTTTGGGAACCCAAGAGACAGTGTGATAAATGTCTTCGAAGGAAAGGAGAAGAAACAGCAGGATGACCAGTCAGGCCAAGGTGACAAATCTCTTGCAAGAAACATCTCTCTGAAAAAGGCCAAGAAACCACCTTTGCCACCATCCAGAACAGACTCACTCAGAAGGCTGCCTAAGAAAAAAGTCCAATCCAGTGGACAGGTACTTGATGAAACCCTCATTGCCACCCTCCAGCATTCTCTGCAGTTAAATCTCAAGTGCAAAAATGGCAGCTCCCCTTCCCAGAGCCCCTCCAGTGATTACGAGGATCCCTGGGTGTTGCGCTCCCGCAGCCAAAGCTCGGTCAGTGCAAGCAGCAGCATGATGTCCACCACTGCTCCAAACCTTTACTCCATCTGCACAGTCACTCCCTCACAGAGTGAAACAAGTAGCATCAAGTCAGAGTATGCTGACCAGTGGGGCTACTACAGCGACTATGCCGCAGTGACAGACGACCAGGTGAAATCCCCAGTGACCCATTCTGTCAGTACATCGTCGGCTCTCAGCGATTACAGCATCAGCCACTTCAGTGATGGCTCAAGGGCTTCTGTGCCACAAGTGCCCAGTGGGCTGGCAAAACCAAAGAGCACTTCTCCAGAGAAATCCCACCGAGTCACGTCACCGTCAAGTGGGTACTCCAGCCAGTCCAATACACCCACTGCGCTTACTCCAGTGCCTGTACTTTTAAAACCTGCATCATCAGGAAATGGGAAATCCAAGCTGAAGCCTAAAGTGCCTGAAAGGAAATCCTCTCTTCTGTCTTCAGTTTCCATGTCTTCATCCTCCACTTCCCTTTCTTCAAATACATCTACCGAAGGGAGTGTGAGTGTGAAGAAACTAGACCCCGCCCTGAGCCCTCCTCTGGATTCTGGTGCACCTCCTCCACCACCTCTTCTTCCAACACCTCCACATTGCCCCGAACTTTCTCCTCCCCCTCCTCCTCCTCCAGCAGAAGTCATGGATTCGTCACCATTGTCAGCCTCTCCCACATTCCCCCCTCCTCCACCAGAAGCTAATGTAAATTCTTCCTTTGCTCAGACTGTCCCTTGGTTTTCTCAAGAAGCTTCCATCAGTTCATTCTCTTCCACCATTCCTCCTCCTCCTACTTGCCCCTTAGCTGTCCCACCACCAGCACCACCTCTTGATCCCAAGTTAACAAAAGGTGCAACAATATACCCACAGTATTCTTTTAAGAAACGCAATCAGGAAGATTCTTGCTATAGTCCAGTGAAACAACCACTCAACAAGCAAGACTCATCGAGACCTGTGATGCCATTAGTAACTACCAAAGCATTGCAAATGGTGCAGTTGAGGTCTGTGAAAAAAGCGACAGAAGGTGAACCTGAATCTGCTTCTGAAGCCACCTCTGAGGAGAAGGGTACTTTAAATTCATCGTCACAGTCTTCCCTAAAGTCGTCTCTCTCACTAAGACTCAGTAGCAGCTTAGGCAATGAGGAAATGAAAACTCAAGGCACTTCATTTAAAAATGCAGTTCAAACACTGTCTCGAGGTTCTCCTCTCATTCTCTCTGATAACACACCTGCTCTTGACAGCGATGAAAAACCTATTAATGCAGTAGGTCTAAAAAAGTCTTCTGAAGCTGATGCACTGGGGACAGCTACTGAAGACACACCTGAGTCTTTGGTGCAGAATGAAGGCCTTCGTTCTGGTATGTCACCTCAGGGGTCACCAGCATCTCCTGACAAGGTTCAGGTCATATTGCCAAGCAAGAAACCACCTCCTATTTCAAAGAAACCCAAACTGTTCCTTGTTGTACCACCTCCACAGTTAGATGTTACAGTGGAGAAAGCAGCTGAAGTGAGTGATACTGTCAGAAGCACATCAAGTCCGACTAAGAGAGACACTGTGCTCGCACACTGCGAGGAGGCGAGAAATTGTCTTACAGATGGACTCAGTTCTAGCGAGATGGACTCTGGCAGCCTGGTTCCTGAGGGAGGAGCTGCTGGATTCACCTTCTCTGAGGCAGGGGGAGCAAATGCCTTTGTGGTACAGCCTGCTGCATCACCAGTTCAAGAAGAGCCCAGGCAGGAGGAGCAGTCTGCTTTTGATGAAGGAAGCAGTTCAGGCAGCAGCCAAGACAGCGGCAGTAACGCTGACGGGCACCTACCTCAAGAGAACGAAAGTGGTGAGTCTCTTTTCTCTGACTCCTCTTCAGATACAGCAGTAGCTGTTTTAAAGAAGCTGGGGAGTGAGAATAGCAATCCTAGCATTGAGGTGGGATTCTGTAGAGGAAAGAACCTCTTGTGATTATTATAACTAAAGGACTAAGGAAAGTTGCAGGGATCTGATTAATATTTCATGAGATTTCTTATAATTCCTTTCTGACTTCTCATTGCAGACATGGAAAGAAAATGATGCTTTATTTGACTGTGCTAGTGTTAAAGCATACTATGAAAACATAGTTAGCTTTGGAAATTTTGCTTTTGCAATTTAGTGGGAATCATACAAATTTTCTTGTATTTCTTCTGCGTGTGTATGTGTGACCAAACACAAGCATTTCATGCACTGCAGTTTACTAAGCAAATGTTGATCTGAAATCACAATTATGACAACAGTGCACTCAGTCTCTCAGATGCTTTGCCTTTGAGGCAGCAAGGGCTGGTTTCAGCATTATATGCCTGTTGGATTCACATGATGGACTGACAGTTTTGTTCATTCTCTCTGCGTAGTGGAAGTGTTTGAATCAGATACAGCAAATAGTTCATTCCTGCCAAGCTGTAGTTATGGGGAAGAGACGGATGGAGTGGCAACACCAGCGAGACCAAGGACTACTGAAGATCTTTTTGCAGCCATTCACAGGTACTGCAGAAATTGCCCCTCCCATACTGTCAGGTCCAGTAGGTCTCTCAAAAATTAGTTTAACATTTACTAAAATTCTCAATTACAACAGTCATTGCTTTATGAAAAAGCACACATTTATCAACTTTCTACTAAGGCTATATATGAGAAAGATAAAGAAAAGAACTTGCCTTTTATTGTTTTACAAATATATGTAATCCATGCTGAACTAGAAATGACCAGATTAAATCATTGTAGATTATATTATAAATATCTTACCCCTTAAAATACCAAATTATGTCTAGTAGTTATTGTACTGTTCTCAATCTGCCATATTAACTCTACTGTTGCTTTTTCTGTGTATCTTTTTGTTTTCATTCTCGTTCTTCTCCATCTTTTTACTCTCTTCGCTGCTTATATGGTGCAGTTTGGGACAGAGGCTCAACGCTAATGCTTCATGGCAAGCGTGGCTGAAACTGGCAAGTAACACAACATGTCAGTCATATGGCAAAACATATGGCAAACGCTGGATTATAGTTTGCCATAATCCAGCCTGAGGTCCGGTGTTTTGTGTCAAAATGATTCATGAATGAAATGTGCAGTACTGGCTCTGTTATTGATGACATTATTCATTTCCCTTGAAAACAAAATCACCCTGAACGGCAGCTAGGTTTTTGTGCTGTTCACAAAATCAGGTTCTCAAAAATAAAAAGTAGAAAACCCCAAGCAAATAAAAGCTTTAAACCACAAAAGGAAACGTGTGCACCATTTAAACAGCACACACAGACCTTGCCTGTAGACTAGATTGGGTGTAGTGGTAGCACCATCTTGCGGCTTTGTCTTATACTGCAAACTGCAGAGAGGACGCCGTAACTGCTCAGGGAATGTGCTCAGCAGCTCCGTGTGGGTTTATCCAGGTATTTAGTCAGTTTGCCCATTTGTGGCCGAGTTCTGCATCAGGAATGAAGAACAGGCAGAGCAGCTGGGAGCCTCTAGCACTTCGGATGCAAATGCTATTGTTTTTCATTTTTGAAACTATTCCCTTTCACATGTTACAAAAATTACATATATATGACACTGACTTTTTATAATTTACTGTTACCTCTTAGGACTTGGCCTGTAGGAGGTGTTCTAAAAAGGGTCTGTTGCATTCATGTTGCATGGCATCACTAGAACTGCAACAAATCTGGTTTTAGAATGAAACCTGGAGCCTTTCTCCATTATGTATGCAGATAGAGAGGGGATCTCTGTGTGTGTGCACACACATGCAATTTGTGAGTTTATGGGGAAATGGACAATGGAACCGGATGTGACATAATTAAAGCTGTCACATTTGTTATTAAGACCTTGCTTTTCCTGGCTCTAGACTTGAACCACTATCTTCCTTGGTTGTTAATAAAGAAAGGTTTTGGTCTTCCCCCCACTGTTTCTAAAAGGTATTATTTCAGTGATTGGCACTCCTGAGTATGTGCTTTGGAGTAAGACAAGAAATTTAGTGGTATGTGCGTTAAGGACAGAAAGAGTAACTTAAGTTTTAAGTCACAGTTTTGTTTAAATATATACCCTATCTGTCTGAAAAGCCACCAAAACCAAATCTGGTTCTTAAAATTAAGTTTTTTCCATAATTGATACATACTGAGAAAAGCTGGTTACATGCTGACAGCAAAGTGACTGACTGCTCTGCACTGCACTGCATTCACAGTCTTACCGGATTAATCCAAGCTAGGATAATGAAGTCTTCCCTGCAGATCTTTGCAATTGAATTTCTCCTTTTTTCCCCCCCCCCCCCCCCCCCCCAATTCAATTTGGGTTTTGGCAGCAGTACAACCCCAGCACTGCAGTGTTTAAAGATACATGTAGGCAACCAAAACTCTAATGAAGGAAAATCTTTTCCCTTTAACAAATGCACAGACATATTCACATACAGGCTTGCAGACCATCCAAGCACCCTAACAATTTGCTGCCTACAATACTAATACACAGTTAAATCTAGATAAGGTTTGTATGTTTGCTGCTGTTGAAGTCATCATTTTATCTCTATGCTGTCTTCTGGTGTCCATTCATCCTCAGGCTGAATGGATGTTGGTATTACATTATTCTTCCAGAAGGACAGGTGGAGGCAGCAGCAGCTGCTGAAAATAACAGGTGGTACAGCTATCTGTGGGGGGTATCATAAGTAATCTACGCATAAACTTCACCACCACTTAAGAGAGACAGGATCACTCCAAAGTCTTGGCAGATCTATGGCAATGTCTGTTGCTGCCACCTACTCAGACAGTGCATCTTTCTGCTTTGTTTTCAGGGTTTCTTTTTAATTATTATTAATGCAATACATAAAAACATTTGAGCTTGCCTTGGTAAAATCTCAAGGCTTTTAAGAAAGTAAAGCTAAAGATCACATTAAGTAGAAACCTGTTTTACAAGGGGAATGGTCTGTATTGAGCACATGCTTGATAAAAATTAATATGGTATTACAGCATTATAATCTTGTATTTGTAACAAGTCTGCTGGCTTCTTTTTAACTTCTTCCAAAATACCATATTTGAAATTAGGCTTTATACTGTCTTTCTGAATAAATTCTTGCTTCGTCAGCAAAGAAGCAAAACAGCTTTGCCACAGATACCAGGCATGTACATTTCTTTAAGATTTCTAATAATGCAAAAATGGAACAATAGAAGTGAAATTTCCACTTATTCCCAGTTCCATGATTGTTTTTTAATTTTGCTTTTGTTACCCCTGCACTTTACATTTAAATTGAAAAACACTCCACCCTTTCATTTGGAAAGATAACTTTCTTGTCAGGAAGTTGGTCTCTCCTTCATTTAGTTGAAGAGTTGCAATGACAGAGCACCAACATAACTGTGAATTTTGTCCATGCATCTTAAGAGAAACTGGAAAACTCTTTTGAGTATTTATTTAATATTTTGGTTAGGGAGGGTATTGTTTTTTTAATCATTTAATTCAGAATATTTGCATGTGGCTCCATTTTCTCCATCTTAACTTCAGCAGCAGTGTATTGAATCAGTGTCCTTTTCTAAAGGAAAGTGCACCTGTTCTCCATAGAATGTCAAATGAAATAGTAAAACAAAACAACCAAATATACTCTAGATGACATATTTTGAATCAAGTCCCTAAACTAACAGAGAAATATTGTTGAGTCTAAATCTTTATAGCATATTAGATTAGCAGATTAATACTGACTTAGCAGTTTAATACTGACTGCCGAAAATCTGATAAACGAAATTTGCTTAAGTGTTTTGTACATCAGTATTGCCAGTTTTAGTAGTTTCATTGTTCCAGATTTGCAGAAAAAGAGCAGTAAACTTAGCTTATACCTCTAATACCTGCATTAATACCTGCACAGTTCTGGTGGTGTTCTTACTCATGCTTTAGATTTAGATTACTTCTCCCTTTTCCCTCTCTCTGCTTTAGCTTAATTCATTGTCATTCCTCTAAATCGAGTTTAATTAGGGGAGTCAAAAAGTTTCATTTTTTGTTTGTTCCTCTTTTTTTTTTTTGTTCTGTTTCAAACTCAGATCCAAAAGGAAAGTCCTTGGCCGTAAAGATTCTGAAGACGACCGTACCCGCAACCATTCTCCGTCGCCCCCCGTAACTCCCACTGGTGCTTCCCCAAATTTAGCTACCCTCAAACAAGCCGGATCTATTCAGAGAAGCGTTCGCAAGAGCAGCACCAGCAACGACAACTTCAAAGCCCTGCTGCTGAAGAAAGGGAGCCGCTGTGACACCAGTTCCCGGATGTCTGCGGCAGAGATGCTGAAGAACACGGACCCGCGGTTCCATCGGACAAAGACAGATGCCCCCGCTGACCTTTCTGACAACCCTGCCAGCTGCTCACCCAGCAAGAGCAAACGGGCCCAGGAAGAATGGGCCAAGAGCGAGGGCCTGATGCCAAGGAGCATGTCCTTCTCTGGCACTAGGTACGGCCGGTCACGAACACCCCCGTCTGCTGCCAGCAGCAAGTACAACGTCCGCAACCGCATCCAGAGCAGCCCCATGACTGTCATTAGTGAAGGAGATGGGGAAGTGGTGGAACAGTCAGAGGGCAGGGTCCGGAGGACTTTGGAAGAGCAGCAAGAGAGGCAGCTTAATATGTTTAACAGTGATGAAATGGACATGAATGACTTTGCATATGTTGAGGAGGCAGGATGCAAGGAGACCTTGGATCCGGCCCATCTAGACTTAATGACTCAACCAGGTACTTCAAGGAAGTATCTAAGCCCTTCAGCTGAAGAAAGTTAAAAGGCAGTGTGACAGAAGGCTTTGGGTATTAGTCTAGAAAATCACAGAGGACTAGATTCCCGAAGAAAGCCCAGACCAGGACAAGTTTACTTTGCTGAGCATTTATTCCATGAACTGCATGTGTATGTTTAAATGCTAAAGCGATGGTGGTTCTGCATGGTTGGGTTGGGTTGGGGAGCACTTGCTTTGAATGAGTGGTCTGTGGCTTAAAGAAAGTTAAGTTGAATTTTTTGTGTAAAGCCTTAGAAGTCCTCTTGTGGGGTGGGAGGGAAGTTTTCTCAGAGTCTGTAGGGGTGTGAAGTTTTTCTTTTTCTTGAGACTGCAGTTGTGCAAGAAAAATTTAGGAATAAACCTGAAATGGGAAGGCTCCTGTGGTACAAGCTGGACATTTGGTTCAAAAGCATTGTAGTGGTGCAGCGTAGTGCATATGTTAAGCAGAGAGAGGCACGGTGAGGCCCATTCACCTGTGAGAAGGTAGTAGGGTTGGTGCTGGGGTTACATGGTTTATTACTGGGTTATTGGCCCAGTGTTCGATGAAGCATGTCCTGCTTGAGCGATTAGCTCACCAGATTTTGAATTGGTCCAGAGTACTGTAATTTTTATTCTTTTTCCTGAGGGAAAATGAAATACACAGTGAACGTGGAAAAGGGAGCTGAGTTTTATAACACACTACTAGCTGCTGTGCAGCCACACAATTATGCTTGGTGAAACACTCATTTCCAAGTGAATTGCTTTCTTGACTGGAGTATTCCCTTAGAGAACTGGAACAACTGGATGTCTGCAGAGGATGCAAGCAGACAACATTTGAAAAGTGGGAGAGGAATGAAGCAGTGTACTGCTAGAATTTGGAAGGGTTACTACTATTGTGGTTTAGGAATGATATTCCCCAATTTAGTTTTTCCACTGAACCACTCTAAACCAAGTGCCGCTCCCTCCCTCCCTCCTCCCCTTCCCTGCTTCGGCAGGCTAGAGAGGAGAATTGAAGGCACAAAAAATAAGGATCACAGGTTGAGGTAAGGACAGTTGTCTGAAAACAGCAATGAGATAAGAAAAAGAACAGTAACAGCAACAATACTAATGACAGAGTGCAGGAGAAAGCGGAAAACGATTCACACGCAATTGCTCACCGGAGCCCAGTAATACACGAACCTGCCACCACGCTACCCCGACTGGGAGAGCCCCCCATTCCCTGCCCCTGGTAATGATGTGAGGTGGTATGGAATAATTGCCCCTCCTGGCTACTGCAGAAATTAACCCTGTCCTGGCCGGAACCAGGACAGTTAGATTTCTGAATTAGAAAGCAAAGTTTGACTTTTAGAACTTGCACTACAAAGCTGTAGGTGGAGCCTGTCTTTCAAAACTGAAACTTGGGAGTTGTGTTTTGCCAGAAGTTTTGTCTTCCATTTGTCAAAACAGGAAGACTATTACTTTTCATCACTTGAAATACAGATACTTGCTAACTTTTGGTTACCAAAGAATAAGTTACAGTTACCTTACTTTTTGATTTGCCTGCAGTATTTCTCTTATTTTTTAACCTTAATAATTTAGTGAGGTTCATTTTTATTGTATATTTTACAGATAATAAAAACATTTAACGGTTTCCCAATTGTAAAGAAAATTAATTGAAACTGAAATACTGGCTGGAGTTTTTGGTTCTTAGTAGGAGTGAAGCTTTTAATTTTTAAGAAGAATTTTGCATCATTTGATGGCATGCGCAGTTTTTGTATTGTTTGTAAATATTGAAAGTTGTTAAAATATCTTTTGATCTCCGTACCGTAGAATTTATACATTTTTAGATTGCTTTTAAGAAGAAAAAGCACTCTTTGTAGATTATTTATTTTAGAGAAATATGCTTGTAATCTCTTTCTTCAATCCTTTACTTGTTAGTAATGTAAATTTCAGGGGCCTTCGTTTAACTCTTCCCTTCATAAGAGGGGAATAGTGGTGAAAATGCTGTGACTTTGCTTCAATAAAGAAAAAGCCTGCCAGTTGCCATATTGTCTTTTGAATTGATTAAAATCTTCTTCAAAAGATGTGTCCCTCCGTGTATGGCAACCCACTGAATGCCATAATCCATGCATCCAGCTACTAATCTCCCATTTTTCATTGCAAAATTTACTAATTCACTTTACAGACAATTAAAGTGTACTTACATATACATTGCATTTTGGCATCTCAATTCTGAGACTAAAAAAAATTGAAATAATAATAAGCTTTTTCCAGTGTCATGTGTGAATGTTTCTACTACTTTTCTCCTACTTGCAACCTGTCCCAGAAAACTAAAATTCTTGGAGAACCAGATTATAAGCAGAATAAGCAAGGAGTAAAATAAAATGGAGAAGGTGAATCCAGCTGCACTCAGTGGAACAAGGGTGGGATTAACTGGTGCACAGTAAACTTCCTGCCATTTTTATGTGCTAACTATATTTAAAGAACCATTGGATTTTTTAAATTAAATTAAAACCTGGTTGGATAAAGTAGATTGTTTCAGATATTATTAGTACAGATCTGAACTACATTCTGTTGCAAAGAGGGCAAAACATTCTGCCACTGCTAAACATCTTAAGAGTCTTGATTTTGTGTGTTTCCCAGAGATGATCACATGAAACATGAAAGGTACTGTCCCTTTCAAAACTATGCATAAATACTAGCTAGTCCTCGTACCACCATCCTGACAGGAAAATACTTAGGCTTTGTTTTATTGTTTACAGTAAAATAAAAATTGCTGCACTGGAGAAAATTACAGCAGCACTGTGCATCAAGTGCATGTAGGAGGGAGCCTAGCCAGCTTGTTCCCTTTTTCCCTTATGCTGGCCAGATGATACTGCCAGTCACTTTTATAGGTTATACGGGGAACTCTTTGGAAAGTCCCAGCTTAAATGTACGTCATCTTATTGATGCAGGTAGGTGAGATTAAACTTCAGTGTAGCATGGGCTGAATTTCATCCCTGGCCACAGGTAGCCTTGATGCTCATCTGAAATCCACATCTGGTGTAAGGTGATTTGGATTGAAGCTCAGGTTTTGGTTAGTATGCAGAAAGCAGCATTTATGTAGCCCTACTGACATTGCTACTGACTACATTTTTCACAGTATAAAGATACAGTGAAATACATGAAATGTGCTGAATTATGTTTAATGGTGCTTATAATACTTTGGTAACTGACATAACTTTCTTGGAGAGGTATCAGAGTATCACCTCCCTGCTGCATCATCCTCTGTAGCAGCACACAGAGCTGGTTAGTACCTTGGTTTTCTCAGCAGTGCAGTCCTTGGACCAAGTTTCCCCTGAAAACCTTGAGAGCATGCAGCTTTAGGCTATGTTTCATGTGCTTGCAACAGCTTTGGTGTTTATGTATTTATAATAAGAAAAACATACTTAATTTTTTGTCACATTTGCAGCTTCAAAGTTACTTTATTCTGTAATAAGGTTCCTCCACAGGGAGGTATTATTGCAGTGGTGGCTTTATTGGTCAACAAGTGTAGATTAAGTTTTGCAAAACTCATCTAAAGGTATCTTGAGCAGTAGGAGAGGAACACACATACACAAACTTGTCTGTGCTAAAGAGAAAAAGCAGACTTGTCATCCTGATGCTTAATGTATCATGCTTGTTACAGGCCTTGTTCAGAGTTTACAGTTAATTTACAGTTTGCCTCTAAAACAACCATTATTGAAGCTAGATGTGAGATTAATATCCGAGTTTCCTTTTATTGGGAGTGATTTTCAACTTTAGTCTTTTTCTAAATTTTACCCTTTATTAACTCATTCCATACTTCACCTCTTTATGTTCAAAGTTTGTTCTTAGTGCTGTCAGATATAGGCAGCTATAATCCCCCTGAGAATTAGAGCCCTCCAGTTATTACATTAATACATTCATAAGGCTTGGGGGCATTTACAAGTCTTCACTACTGTTTGTATGTTGAAAAGGAGAATTTATTACTTAATCAAAATTATGAAGGTTATGCAAGGAGCAATAGCTTGGTGAGAGGAGGTTTGGAAGGCTACTGGAAATCAGTTAAAAGAATTGGAAAGAAGTGGATTTGATGAAGACAGGGTTTTGAGGAAACGGGACTGGATGCTGGTTCATGCATGATGCTTGGCCTGAAAGAAGGCACAGAATAATTTCAGGAAAGGTGAAGCAGGGAAATTACTGAGAAGTGCACAGAATAAGGTATGGGGTGGGCAGGCAGATTCTTGAAGATAAAGAAGTTTCAGCAAGTCCAGAAGAGAGAAAAAGGTGAAGGAACAATGGAATAGTCATAGAGGAAAGAAAAATTTTAGCCTACGTGTTTCCTCCTAATTCAAAGGCTGTAGAAGGTCAAAGTCAGTTAAATATGAGAAAAAAAAACAACCCAAAATTTTAGAAGAGTTAAAAACGCAAAATTGGGTGAGCTTAGTGAAACAGTAATAAGCTGAAGTAAGGAATGCTCTAGGGGACCACAGGCAACACCAAGTATGTGGCTACAGGCTCGAGCACAACTCCTGGAAAAGTTCTGTACAGAAACACCAGGCCTGAAATCTGGAAAGAGTAAGGGGGTTTGGGAAGATTAAAGCTCAGATTCATCCTGCCTAATTTCTACCAACAACTCTGCATCCAGTGATTTCAGTGGACTGGTTACAGGTCTCCAGGCACCTGTTTTTGGATATCTTGCTAAACTTTCAGTAATTTCCTGAAGCCACTCATGCATGCAGCACGGGGATGGGTGTGTTCATAGTTCTGCAAGCAAATAGATCTTGTCAGGTATTGTTTGGATACCACAAAGTTCTGGAAAAGCCATATATAGCAGCAGTCACTGTTCCAACAAACCTGCTGCTACAGAACACTTAAGTGATTCAAAATAATGCATTGTTTGCTTCTATAGTAGAGAATTAGAAAGGTGAACTTCAGGGGTAGAACAACATAATACAAAAATTACAGTGGCAATGAGGAATCGTTTTATCTGTTTAAAATAACTTCAGTACTCACAAAAGAGAACACAATAGCTATATAATGTCCTTGGGATTTTTCTTAGTTCCCGCCTTAAACTTTATTTTTTAAGTAACTTTCAGAAAAAATTCTTGCATGGTTAAGACTAGAAAAGTCTTAATTGATAATTTTGTTTGTTCTGAAAAGGTATTATCAACTTTAAATCAGAGTACAGTATTAAAATCTTGCAGCTGTTCAGTGTTGACTGTGGCTTTACTGCTGTGAATTAATAAACACTCAACAGAGTAAAATACAAAGGTGTTTGATAAAGATGTGCTATGCCATAAATTGTCCTGAAAAACTGGGTAAAAGCCTTGATAGTTGTCCCACAACAATAGTGCTTCCCTCGCAGAATGTTTTGCAACATTTTATGTTGCAAATTTAGCTCTTTGCAATTGGGTTCTTTCACATAATGTGCAACCAACCTTTTGAGGGCCAATCAATTCTTCTCTCAGCAATACTGATGGAAAACGTCATTGATTTTCAGTCGCAAATTGTTTGTTAATAGTGAATCCAAATGTGTGTGTATATGCATGGGGGGAGGTATATAGAGAAGAAAGTGCAACACAATTGTACATGAGTTGCCCCTGTCTATAGTATACTGCTCTATTTGTGCACCATCCTTCAGTATAAAACCAGAAATTTTAGCTACTGAAGGGGAAAAAAAAAAAAAAAAAGTAGTGAAAATCTGTCAGGACATGTAGATAGCAGAAGTTTCTGCATATTCAGTACCTCTTGAAAACAAACAGTAAAAATTTCAGTTCTGTGTTTAGATGGTAAAAACTGATTGGGGGGGCACATGTAAATTACAAAGAGACATAGATAAAATCTGTCAACAAACAAGAAAATCAAGAAACAAAACATCCCGTCTGCCATCTGAAGAGGAATGTTGTTCTTCTACATGTTCTTTAAAAGTCAATCAAATATCCATTTGGTTTAATTTTTTGCAAATGGAATTGCTAGCTATGTTTCTAATGCTCTTTTCACACTGGGTTGCAGAAAATGACACAGAAATTCCTGCCTTCAGAAGGATTTCTAGGTCAGTTTAAAACAGGTAAAAGAGCATTACAATGACAAGAACATTCAGTGTGCAGTGCAGCGTCACCATTTGAGAAGCTGCCGTAATGGAGTCTGAAAGATGGACCCATCCTTTTTGCCTTAATTGGGATGTTGTACTGTGCTGTCTGGAAAATTATGATTATTGCAAATTACTGTGCCAGCTGGGAGCTGCAGTGTAGTCAAAAGGATTAAAAAAAGCAAAGCCCAGATTTATATAGTCAGTACAGCAGGCACAGACTATGGAGTGATAATGATTTTAATGTATTTACTTTTTTATAGAGTCCTAATACAAAGCAAAAGAACATTTCAGAAAGGAGATCTTAAGACAATGAAAACGTGTATGGGGAGCATTTAGCTGTGAGCAGAGGTCATGCAGCTGCACCGAAGTCGAAGTTTGGGTCTAGGGTGCCTTGTATCCATTTGCAAGCTATGGATACAGGTACCAAGCCACTTATGATGTCAAATGAGACTGGCATATTGTCATACACAGCACACTTGATCGATTAGGGCAAAACTTTGTTATCCAGGATCAACCAAACTTAAATTCCACAGAAAGATCTCTGTCATGTGATATTGAGGGGGGAAAAGCTTACCTCGATGTGATATTCAAGAGATAGCACCTTATTTATTCCAACATGGAACATGAAGAGTGATTTTCTCCATTTTCTGATGCAGGATTTTGCAAAATTTGTCACAATTTAAGGTTGAGGCTTGTGGGGACATGAAAAGCAGTTGATAGGTTATTTCTGAGTTTAAAAATCTATCGACAATACTTTGTTTCTAAACTGTTATGCACAACCCAAGGCAAAAAAGTTGTGTAACATAAAAGCTTTTTCTGAAGTGCAGCTTTGAAGTCCAGGACTGACTATGCACCAAGTAAGTCATCTAATTCATGGGATGAGTTTCTTGCGTGATGTGACAACCTCATGTAGACCCATGTTGGATTTTGGGAACAAAGAATCTAAAAAATTACTTTCTGTGCCACAAAAATGCTCTCTCAAATGATCACCGGTATCTGAGAAATTGTAGTGACACCTTAGAACTGAATTTCCACATTAGAGATTATGTAAAATGCTGAGAAAAGAGGGAAGAAAGTATCTTGACAATAAACTGAAATGTCTTTCTCAAAAGTCATTCTGGTTGTTATTCATTGGACTTTTCCTTCTTTGAATAAACCAGATCTCATGTGCATCTATTAATTCTCTAGACTGCCTTAGCAGTATTCTTTCGACAGGTATTTCCTTTTCCTGTTTGAGACTTGCTAGCATCAAGAGTCTTTCTTTGCAATATTGATAGGTCTTTTGAAAGGCCTGCTGAGAATAATAAATATTAAAGGAATCTAAGCTTGATTATCCGTTATACCCTAGTCTGTAGACCATGGATTTCTCAAAGTTCATCTAGTTGGGAAAATGCCATCAGGGACAGCAACTCCTGCTTCTGTGCCAGTCCATATGCATACCTGACAGCATAAGGGTCTCCAGCCCTATCTTGTGCTGGATTCCTGCAGATAATCTCACCTTTTCTAACATGATCTTCCAACCCTCTGACGTGCCTTTTGGCACGTCTGCTTTCCTTAATCCCAACCCCAGATGCCACCTGTGGATGCTCCAGCAGAACTCCAGGAACTGATGCTGACCTCCAAGCTCTCACTCACCGTCCCATTTCACACCCAGCTCCCACAAACTAGAAGCTCAGCTCTGTGTGCTCAGGCACCCCACCTCATTCTCTCACCCATGAGAGGACTGCAGACAGCTCCAGCTAGCGATGGCACCACTCCAGCAGTAACAGCCCAGACAGGCGCTCGCAGTGTGCACTTAAATGCACGGTGGGAGGTGTCTCTGCCCTCAGCACCCAACATCAGGTTGCGGTTTGTGCCCACAGTGGGGGAATCCATCCACAGTCTGTTTAGGTTTCCTAAAGGCTTGTGGGGAAAGGTGGTCCTACGAAAAAAGAGAGTCGGTACTAAACATCTTTTCAATGGACAAATTGGTAAGATAAATGGCTGCACATCTTGATTTGCATTTCTTAAGAACTTGATGTCCCAAGAGATGCTACCTGAAAATGTAGAATTCCAGCAAAATAGGGCCTAATTTTGAACACTGAAAATAAATTTAAGTTTTTCCTGATAGTCTTCAATTGCGCTTTTTAGTAGTCTGTAACTCTGAGAAGACACTGGCATGTGGAATTTAGTTTGTTTCCCTCACATTTGTAAAGTACTCGATTTTTTCCCCTCCTCCTGAGCTCCTGTTGGCACAACGGGTTTTTTGTGATATTGAACAACCAATGTGGGATAATAGCGGAAGACTGGCGAGGAGGATTATAAACACACTCAAGTGACTTGCAGCTGGGGTGTAGAAAAACACATATATCATACTAATTGTTGTTTAGCCTTGTGTGTTTGACAAGTAGAACATCTGTGTTTAGATAACAAAGACTCAGAGGCACCCTATCAGACATGCCTGAGATTCCTGCTCTGCTTGGGGAAAGATCAAAGCACAGTGGGAAAACATGCCTGTGCAAATCCCTGATAAACAGGCAAAGACAGCAGTTTCGGTGATCCTCTAGGATGTAGGTGCTTGTGTCCCTCCTTGTGTGCCTCTGCCTGGGTGCTGCTTGGGGAATCCTCCAGTTGGTGAGGTAACAGAAATAAATTTAGTCTTTGTATTTCATCTGAGGTTTTGTGGTTGTTCCTGTGTCCTGCTTGCGCTGACTCACACAACTAAGTAGGGAAAATGTGTGATTATAGAAACTAATATGTAATCTGATAAGATACAACTACGAAAATTGTGGCCTTGGTAAAGAAAAAAAAAAAGAAAAAGGAAGAAAATTGTAAAGGATTTAGCATAAGAATTACCCCAGTGAGCACCTGTGGTAAGAGGGTGATGATCTTTGCTGTATTACAGGCTAATTCAGACCAGGTTTTGTCTCCAGACATTGCATGATTTAGTTGATGAAAATGAAAACTCAGTTCCCCAATGCAGGAAAGTAGGTACTAGTTTGCCACCTTTATTATTCTTGAGATTCTCTTTGGATTATAGGGACACAAACCATTTGGTAGCACTACAGAAATTAATCCACACCTGGAAAACCCACTCGTTTCTGCTCTTTGTTCAGCAAAGATACCCAATTCCAACAGATTAATTTCATCATCCTGATGTTTGAGTGGCATTAACAGAAGACTACAAAGGTGAGCACAGAGTGGATGTGCACAAGGCTCGCTGGCTACTCAGGTAAGTAAAAAGAGTTCAGTGGCACTTAGAAACTCAAGGATTTCAGCTAAAGAGCATAGAGTTCAAGAAAGCATCTGTCTCGGTGACTTGTTCAGAGGCTGCATTTGCTCCTTTAATTCTGCAAATAAATCTAGTGTAACTCAATTGTTCTGCCATAGTTCTGTGGGCAACAGAGCAGAAGCACTGTTTTTTCTGTACCTTAACAACTTGTTGGATCCTCTGCTGCACTGCACAGTGCACACTGCAGTAACATACTCACTGTCTTTCTAAAGCCTTTCTTCTATGTGGGTCTTCTCAGTGTCTTACAGGACTTTACTGAAGTCATTATTATAATCGCTTTCCTTGAAACTTGAGTTTCCACGAAACTGAAAGACACTTTGTATTTTTGAAACGATGTATTTTCAGACAGATTTCGCAGAGAGGCCAAAACAGTCTGGAAAAGCTAGTTAAAAGAAGAGGCTCTGAGACTCCGTGCAACATAATCGTATTACACTGGACTAGTTTTCTGAGGAAACCTTGCACATCCTTTTTCCTCAGCTACATTTTCCTCAGCTTCTAGCACTGTGACCAAAGAGATATGTCTGAAGGATCACTACTGGTCCTGAAGGCTGTTTGTTTTGTAACAAGCCTGTGGGCCAAGCACTTTACGGACCTGACAAAACGCATGTTCCTATCCCTAGATGGTCTTTATTTGTCTCAGTTGCTTTCTCCTCACTGAGGACTGGAAAGAGTTAATTTTACTCACAGATGGGCACAATAAAATCCACAGCTGCCTGTGGGATTGGAAAGACTAGGCCAGGTGGTAGCAGTCAAGGAATCCTCAAGGAAGTCAAGAGCAGCACTAGCATCTCATTGAAACAAGCCAACCTAACCAAGAAAGTTAAATTTTGGCTGCATAATGGTTGCATAAGGGTTCCTTTAAGTCCTGAGAACCCCTTGATTGCACTGCCAAAAACAGGCCACAGTCAAAATGAGTTAAAGTATGAGTATTATGAGTTAAAGTTAGTTTGGGAGTGAGCTTTGAAAAGCACAGTGCAAGAAATAGTTCATCTGAAGACATCTGGGATGCCAAGCCTTGCTTTCCCATGGTTTATCAAGCACTGATTGTTACAGGTAATTTTAAATACTTCAAAGTGTGTTGAGTTACATTACAAGATTTATTGCTGCTTTATTGACTGTGACCCAGAACAGAAGTCATTCCTTCTATTGGAAGAATCCTTGCCTTCGTATAATATTGTCTAAGGGAAAAATTTGCTTTTCAGGAAGCTGTATCAAAGCTGAAGAAAGGCTTTGTACAGTATGGAAAACAGCTATTTAAATTCTCTCAAAATGGTTGTAATCAAGCAGTTTCAATGTAGGTCAAATGTTTAAGTTGCCTTAAATAATATAAAAATTGTGCTATCATTTTTTGTTCTTTGGTACAAATTGCATTTAATCTGAAGTTATAACTTTCTGAGTGGTGCAAGCAATGGAACCGGAGGATGCAAAACTTACAGGCCTTCAAGAGGAAGAAACTGGAAAGTAGAAAGAGCTGTGTTACACATTTCTTCTGGTGAACAAGGTGTGCCTTGAAAGCCTTCGCTTTTCATTCTTGTCCTTCAGCTGACTCTTGTAAGGACTACTACTGCTACCCATTAGCTTCTCTGCCCTTGATTGAACCAGCAGCTGAATTAATGGTGTACTTACTGTCAGATGTATGGAGGCTGTAAATTAAAACTGGACAGCAGTAGGTGTCATCTTTGCCAATGACCACTCTCTGCAAGACAGATTCCTCTGTGAATCTGCTTCTGAGTTGCTGCAGTTTTGTATTTAGCCAGAGTAAGACTGCTGAGTCACCTTCTAATATAGATAAAACCTACATCTTTAAGAGTTATTTGACTACTAGAGCACATATAGTTCATGCTAGTGGAGTTTGTACTAGCAAAAGTAGTTGTGTGTCTGTATTTGGAGGCTTTGCTGGCATAGGGACCCAAGCAAAATCCTTACAAGTGCAGATTAAGCCAAATGTTGTATTTTGGGGGCAGTTCCTTCTTGTTCACTGTGATATTGTTAAACTATCATAAAGATATTCTGACTCAATGTCAGAGTTTGCTTCTTTTTTTTTTTTTTTTTAGTGTAAAGTTATTCCATTTCAGTGAGGGATCTAAATTTCTAGACAAGGTATTTGTTACAAACGAGCATCTCTCTGAGGAGAAATTAAGTGCTTATTCTGTCTTTCCTAGGCCAAGGCCAAGAAATGACTGTCCTGTTTTGAAAAACTTATTTTGTCACTGGCAAGTAAAAACCAGTGAGTCATGAGTTAGCTTTTAGCTCAGCAAAGATTAGGTGCCAGATGATCGATCTATGCACAAGCATGAATCATTTTTATCCAAGATGTTGGTTTCTGAGCTCCTACTGTGGTTGCAAAGAGCTGTCTCATCTTTCCTTCCTTCAGGTGGAATGAGAGAGAGGATATTCTAATAATTTGAAAGTACTGTATTATTACTGGATGTGAAAGTACTGTATTATTACTGGAGATGCATGCTGAATACTGTCACTGGATATTTAGTAGAACTGTTTTGTATAAATTACCTGCATTGCTTTCCTTTAAATGTCTTTTGAGCAAGTAACTGGCATGTGTGCAAGGTATATCTGCATCTTGGTCTGCAGAGCAGTGGATCCCTGTCAGTAAGAGACTCTGACAGCTCTCACAGAGAGGAGAAGCACAAAGATGGCCCTCTCTGAAGCCTCCTTAATGGGGTAGTCCCTATTGTTCCATAGTTTCCCATAACAACAAGGCATTGTATATACACGATTAATCTCACATTAGGAGAGTCAACAACTTGTAAGACTTCATATGTGTACTAGCAGATATGAGATCTAAAAAAAAAAAAAAAAAACTACAAAAAAACTTTGTGATTATAAAGTACAATGGTAGCGTTACAGTGATTTCTGGATGCGTATGAAATCTCCTAGTATCAGATTTTCAAAGAACCAGCCATCTGATTTCATACAAAATTTAGAAATTATGGGCAAAATTTGATTTGATATAGCTTTAGCTATACCAAGAAAGGACTCGGAAAGACATCCAATCCATTCCTTGCTCCAATGAGGAGCCTTCATCATTCTGGGCATAAGTTTGTCTAAATTCTTAGTGTGGCCAGAGATAATGTTGCCAGTGTTTTGGTGCACTTTCAGGCTCACTTCACTTTTAGAAATCTCTTTTCTGACTTAAACTTGTTTCACTTTAAGATCACCAGCAGCAGTTCAGATTGGTGCAAGCATGAGGGGTGCTTATTTTGCTTTGTTTGCAGTTACCTTTTAGGTAATCGAAAACTTAATGTCTTTCCTCAGTCTAAAATCTTCACCTTTCAGGTTACTGGAGCTGAGAAAAAGATCTTCCCCTTGCACTTATGCTTGCTCTATAGCCAGGCATGAGTTCCTTTCAGGTCATGAGCTCTCTGGATGCAGAAGGTGCTCGCCCTAGGGACCTGAGAGCTGTTCCACAAGCAGTAGCACTAATACCAGTAACACTGGTTACCACAATCTGATATGAGCAGAGGTACCTCCTAGGTAATGGAGATTTAATTTCAATGTGTTTGCATGAGAAACATTCTCTTTTTGTTTTAGTGGACCTTCTCTTTGGGGTGGGGATTTAAGAGTAGAGGTGCTGCTGAGGTTGAAACCTGCTAGGAACAATTAACATGCAAGACTAGAAAAATCTGTGCTGGAATACGGTAAGAAATACCAATTCCAGATAGAATAAAAAGCAGTCTACAAGAAAGAAGAATTTAAGTCATAGCAGTATTTCTGTTAATTTGAAATTGAGCAAGTGTCTGTTTTTAATTGTCTATAGTAATGCAAACAATCAGAAACTGTTTATCTAAAACAGGATTTGAGAGTTATCCAGTAAATACTATGTGAAACACAATCACTCTCGATATTCTTGCAGAGAATAGGAATCCTCAGCTATTTTAGAAATATATTAGTCCTAGTCACAAGAAAGCAGTCAAAAAGTTTTCTTAATTGTAACTAAGGTAACTAGAGAGCCGTTTAGAATGATGAGCCCAGGGGCTGAGTACCGGTCTCTACCCATGTTAAGGGTAAACAAGAAACTGTGCTGAATAACAGTGCAACTCATTTCAGAACACAGCAGATCTTTAAAGGCAAAATATACTCCATTTGATATTACAATGGCTTAGTTTTCAAGCATATCTGTAGAACTTTTCTGAAGATAGTGGTATATACAGACACCAGAGGCAGAAGTGACTTAGCTTTGAACCTCAAAGCTTTGTACCTTTCCAATTAGGTATGTTGTTTGGGGCCCATATGTTTTTCCCGTTTTCCTTGTAGCTGGCAACAACTGCATGTACCAAATATTAGGAAGGTAAAGGAAATGCAAGGAAACAATGGAATTTAGTACTTTCAAATGCACCAGCAAATACAGAAACTGTTCCCAGATGCGGTCTGAAAAGAAAAATGATTGATTGAATTTGGATTTTTCCAAAACATCTGCTGCTGCGGTTTGATGACCAAAATGGAACATTAGAAAAGGAATGATCTCAAAATTGTAATTCAAGAAAACAATCCCATTTCTGAATTATAAAAGGCAGATTTTTTTTCTTGTTATAAGAGAAATGCATGAATGGCAACATCGGTTTTGACCTGGACTATTTGGTTACTGTGATTGTGTCACTGTTGACATAACATGAAATTTAAGTACCTTGCAGCTTGAAAGTGGCCTTTCTTCTGCTGTACAACAATGATTTTTTTCTTCCATTATTGTATTATTGGTTTTGTTGTTTTTTTTAAGGAATGTGGTAAGTTCATAAAACAGGACTGGCTGTTATTGACACCTCCTGACAGTTGCTGAGATCACAGAGTGCAGGTCAGGGCAGCCTTGGAATTTGTTAGTTACACCAAGACTGCACACAGCTGTTACAATAGTTTCTTGCTTGCAGGCGTCAGCTATTCCATGACACTACTTTTGTCTGTGGCTTGCCATCATAACTTTGAGGCTGTCAGGATCTGTAGTAGCCACCTTCTGTAACAAGAGCATCTATCACCATAGTGAAAATGCTATCCTCTAAGAAAAAATTAAAGATAGCATGCAGCATTGTCTAAAAGCATACACGTGCAAACCCTCTGAGCCACTGCCACCAGCACACTTGAATTAGCTTTACTTTGCCCTAGTGATGAAGGGGAAGGGGTGATAACGCTGCTTTGAAATACAGACCAGATTTTGTTGGTGCATTTGAATTTATTAGGTTTTTTTCCAACTTCTTTACACACTGCACCAAACAAGTCACACAGTTTATTATTTTAGACTTGTAAATTGGAAAAGAAGTCAAGTGAGTAGTCTGGAACATTGGGACCTTGCAGACCTTGGCGGGTAGTTTGCAGCAATAGTATGAATGTGCTCTTGTAAGACTGTTGTATGGAGTCTTCCACACCCAGAACAATCAGATCTTCTCTGATTGTCCTCATTGTTCAACTGTGAGAAAAGACAGCTTTTATCCACAGTCTATGTTTGAATCTTCGGGGACAGTTGCTGGATATTTTGTATATGTTATATATTTATTTGCTTTCCTGAGAGTTGTTGTGATCATTCCAGAGCACTGCAGAATGATGTTATGTTAATACACACAGGTAGAGTGACTAAGCTTGTCAAAGACTCAATTGAAAATAAACACATAAAAAAGAAAAAACTCCAAACTGGAATAGATATGTGCTAAAAGCCCTTTTTGTGATAAGTGAATCTATAGCATTATTTCCTTGTAGCTGATGGATGGCAGAGGAACAGCTTCTCAACTTTCCTTAAGTTTAATCCTTTCATGACATGTTTGTTAGCTGGAATACCCATGCTGCCAGTCTGGGTCAGATTTGATGCTACACCATGCGTACACTTGCCACAAATGAAAGGTAAAGAGTCCTAGGATGAGGTGAAGAGAGTCATTCCCTGTTACTTCAAGTTTCTTCCTGCATAAATTCATTGGTTTAGTGCCTCATTTGGAATCTTTTCACAAGTTTTAAAGGCCATAGCAGTTCTACCTTTGTGGCTTGAGGGGTTGCATGCGTCAGCTAAGGTGCTTCCATAGGAAGTTTATTCGGCGCTGCTGGTCTGCAGTATGCTCTCTTCATAAGGAGGCACTGGGTCTGGAGAGAGCTCAGTGTGAGCCTCTTCCATAGAAGTCTTCATGGTGGCCTCCTCATATGATGGAGGCAAACACACAGAGAGGAATGTGGCATCAGGGACCAGCGTGGAGTAGTGGAAACTCTGTTCACTGTTCCAGGGCAGCGCAGAAAGGAAATTGGACACATCATGTTCAGGCAGGGCCTCAGGAAGGTCGATGCTGAAGATCTGCCCCTGTTGAGTGGGGCGCTGGCAACGGCGGTACAGGAAGAGCAGCAGGAATGCCAGGAAGAGCATCATGGTGGCAGGCAGTATGATGCACAGAAATGGTTCTATGTCGTCTTTGGTTGAACTCGTCTGTTGTCTGCTCTGTAATCAAAGCAAATAGGTAGTGTGTTGGATTCTTGGAGACCTCTTAATGAGAGAGCAAAAATGTATTCTCCATCTCCCCCCTTATGATACAGCAGTTGCTTTTCCAAATTTCTTTCTGTCTGCATTAATGCCAGTCAAACAATATATTTTGCAGACTCCTGAATGGCCAAATTCTATTTGCTGACTCATTAAAACAACTGGCAATTAGAGACAAAAGAAATGGAGAAGTTGGAAAGAATGATGCTTTTCTAGGAAACCCTGTATCCAATGGGGAAAAACCCCAACAACCTGGAAGTGTATGTAATTTTGTTTGACACTGACATTTTGTTGCTCTTGGATTACAGAGGGACCAGTCCACTTTGTGGGAGATTAGTCAAGCTTTTAAAATTTGTGAGAACAGTGAATTGCAGATGACCCAGACGAAGCACCATCTAGTGTTGTTTCTTTGTGTTTGGAAAACTGTTTAAAGAACAAATGTTATGACAACTAGCCCTTCAAAACAGGGCCCATTACCTACAATACCTATTCTTTGGGTTGTTCTAATCTTACAGATCAGACCTTGACATGGTGTGTTAGCACGGCCTGAACTGGAGCTCTTTCTTGAGCTTGTTCTGCCAGCTTTCCAAGAATCATTTTCCCCTGTTTAAAACTGTGGAAAAAGAACTTCTTGTGTAAGAGTAATAACGGTCGTGACTGTTACTGTCAGCTTTATTTTCTGCAATATGTAGCACGATAGGCCTCTGTCCCACAGCTTTTTAATTGTGTTGTTATGTTAACTGGAATTATAAGCTACTAAAAAACCTGCAACAAACAAAACCAACAAAGCCATTTGTGCTCTTCTGTTGTATTAGCTTTAGTTTTAAAATTTAATGTATCTTTTTTTCAGTATGACTATCTTGCTCTAGCTTCTAATTAGTGGATCTCATTCAGAGTCCAGTCAAAAGGGGGAGGAAAACCCAAACCTTATAATGCTATTTATTATCAACTCATTCCCTTTGTAAGTTTCTGAAGAGTGCTCCCAGATGGCTTTTTCACATTTGTATGGTGAGACTCAACAGGTCAATAGATCAGATTTCCTTTATTTTGAATGAAGGTACCTGTTCAAGCTAGGAGAAATTGAGTGATTCTTTCCTCAAAGCATTTGGAAGCAGAGATGCAAACTGGCTGTTTGCAGCAATGGCTTTGTGAAAAGGGCCAGTAACCACAGTGCCCCCTTCTTAGTCTACAGAAACTTTTTGTGCTTATTCTTCCAAGAATTGTAGTAATTCTTCCAGCTACAAAATCACACTGCAACCTACATTCAACTGATTATCTACGAGGTATTTGTAACCTCTCTGCTTTGTTGTCATATTATAAAATTCTGCCTAAGAAAAACAAAGTAAATAGGTTTTGACTTCTAACAGATAATATAGGGGAGATTTCTTTTTTTGTTGTTTTTTTCCTAAAGTATTGTGGGTCTGAAGCCAGACCCGTTAAAGTAATTTTAAAATTTATTGAAACTTTTGTGGGTAAGCTTTTAAGCTTTTTTTTACCCCAGCTGTCTTTTACCCAGAAAGTGCATACTAAAGAACTCTTTTCATATTTACTGATCATTTTTTATTAAAGAGCTTCTGGCAGTACAAGCTGTTGTCTTACCTGACTATTAAATGGGCTACAGGAAAGAGCAGAGCTGGAAGAAACTGTTCCAACTGTTCTTTTAGTTCAGTCGTTAAATATTTTTTTTTTTTAAAAATGAGGGGATTTTTCTTTAGGTTCACTAATGCTTTTTTAGTGGGTCTTATGAAGGGTAGAAAACAATTCCTGGGAATATGAAAAGAAACATTCAGTATTGTATTTGTGCAGTATGTATACAGAGACTCACTCATACTAACGTTACCCATACTCTTACGGTAAATATTTTGAAGAGCTGAGCTTGTATTGGACAGCATTATTCACTATCAGTGAGGAGCAAATTTCTGAGATCCAAGTCCAAGTTTTGAGTTTCATTTGTAGGGAGCAGGTTAAGTGCTGTTCTTAGGACCTGTGAGTTGTACAGTATTCTGGTGGTTTGTGAGGACAGAGAGTGAGATTGCCAGCTTTTCCTACATGAGATTAGTAAAAGGTATATAAAGCCCTGATTATCCTTTAAACTCGATGCATCTTCCCTATATATTTCACTGAAAGGATATTCATGTGTTAAATACTGGTCAAGGACGGTGTATCCTTCATGTGCTGGTGGAAGAACAGCCTGGTGTTATGGGTGCCTGATGCATCCTGTTATAAGACATGGCCTCTTAAAAATATTAGATTTCAGAGAGTTCATGGGATGGCAGGGAGATATGGGAAGGATTGGTGGGTTGGATGTGGATTTGAAGCACAGGATGAGAACTGATGTTTCTGAAGTGAGGAGCTGTGAACTCATCAGGGGTGGGAAGAGTGGAGAAGGGTAAAAATCAGAATTGTGCAGCAGTGTGGAAGGAGAGCATAGGCTTGTAAGAGCAAGATATAAAACTGTGGGGAGGAAAGCCAAAAGGGAACCAAGACTGAGGGCAGTAGGACTGGATAGGACTGAGAGTAGAAATCTGAGGAACAACACTCTGACTGCAACAGTCCCATTCTTTTCGCATAAGAAGGGAAAAGGAAAGGGCTAGTGAGAAACTATGAGGCAGGAGAAGGAAAGAAAAGGTTAAGTTTGATAGAAGGAATTAATGAATAGTCTTAGGTCTCAGGGAAATACATTGCTCCAAAGCCTTAACTGGAACCTAGTGGTCTTGGGCCTTGTAAAGAAATACCCATCAATAGAAATATGTAAAACATATTATTGTTGCATCTAATGGTAAAAAAAAAAAAAAAATTGAGGAAGTGAAACTATTTGTAGTATAAGCCAGCTCAGATGACCACAGTCTGTGACATAGGTACAAAAGGACAGCTTGGAATGTCAGTGGGTTACTGGCTAAAAGCCTCCCAGGAGTAACCTGTAGCATTGTTTCTAAAGTTGCAAAATCAAGCTCTCAAGGTTGAATAAATGCCAGCATTTTGGAAATCTATGATTCCTTAATTTGTTCTGCAATGCATATAATTTTTAATTACATTATTGTGCACAAAGTACCTACTGAGGTTTGTGATAAATTGCTTAGGGAAGAAGACCACAATACCTCAGGGTACTGTGCTGCAGGATGGGTAGGGTACGTAGTGACTGAGTCAGAAGAGTGGGGGATTGAGAGGACTGCCTCCCAGTGCGGGATAGCAAATGCTGTCCTGACGAACTGTCTTCCTGCCTCTGTTACTGACTGGTCTAGGAGAAGGGAAAGACAGTTCAGCAGAGGTGTTTGTTGTGGGTTACTCATTTGTTATACCTTGCTTAGAATGCATCTGTATTGCTACACCTGAAGGGGAAAGAGGGATGCCCTGAACCTGCAAGTACTTTATTGTACCGAGGGATCTGGGCAAAAAATGCATACGTTATTATGAAGCATTTCATATCCTCTTGTACTCCCTGAAGTGGTCAGGTGGTTGGAATAGATTTTCATTGCAGGTCCCTTCCAACTGAATTACTCCTATTTTATCCTATTCTATGCAAAATAACTACTGAATAGATAGCAACCAGGCGCTTGTGTAATGTGCACAAAAGGAGACATAATAAATTTGTTTTTTTGAAGAAGATGCAGTAAATAAGATCCTGAGATGTATGCTGAGAAAGGGAGGAGAAAGTAGCACACTGAATGGCTAGTAATGAAATGAATACCATGTCCTGTATAGTTGTGGAAGGACATTAAGTGTGTCTTACTACAATCTGCAAAATAATAGCATGTGAGGCAGGTAGGATTAAGTATTGGGCAATATGCTTTTTTTTCTGTATGCTAACAGATGGCAGCAAGGCCCAGTTTTCCTCAGTCTATGTTTCAAAGGGTTTCTATCTGGGTGAAATAATTTGTAGCCTTCGTAGTGTATTATTTGAGTTGAAATAGTTTTTAATAAGTTAATACAGATGCAGAGAATCTGAACAGGGATTTATAAATTCATTTTGTTACTGTCTTCTGCTAAGCCTTTTACATGGGCTAATTTCAGTTTGAGATGTAGTTCAGAAAGCTGATGAACTTCTTGTAGGTAAATCCATATATATTATCGAATGTATTGGGATACAACTGATCAGTATCAGTCCCTGTTTTTCCATCATGGTTTTGTGCCCATTTCTTCTATGACTGACTAAGGGGCTAGTAAAGAATGTTGCACAGATCTGGACATAAAGACTTGGAAAATCTCATGGGCTCTAAAAAAATTTACACAAAAAATGAAAATAATTTTAATACAATGAATCAGGGGTCACTTAATAAAAAAATAAATAATTACTTAGAAATTCTAAACTATAACAAAAGTTCTAAATGGAACTAAAACTAACCTCTAAAACTATAAAAGTAAGCACTGTGTATAGGTAACAGGAATAGCTGCCAGAACTGGAAAATAAAATGATCTAAAAATCAAACTGAATCTTCGTTGATTGAAATGAAAGTAAATCAACTGCAGAACATATATGAAGTAAGATCCTCTACTGTTTAACCTCTGGAAGTTTCCAAACCCGGCAAATGAAGTGACTGAGGACATTATTTGGCAGTCTTTTCCTGACTGGTTTGGTTGGACGCTGCTTCACTGGACATCAGTGTGCTCTGCCTGTGTCATCACAAGCAGCTGTTGTCAGGTTTGTAATTGACAAAAATAAGAATCTGACTTCCAGCATGAAATAAATTACAGACACATAAATACAGGGAAAATATCCTTTATAAAATAGAGAAAGGCAGAAAAGGGCATGGGAGTAAAAGGGATCATGTTTCGAAAAAGTTTTCTGTTTTCCCAGAACTAATTCTTAGGATGGTATGGTCATCGTAGGCTCATTTTTATTCTCTTCCTTTCATTTATATAGTTGTAGGAACTGAAGCAGAGGGTCAGTTTTCCCAAACACTGAGCACAGACTAAAGTAGTAAAGCCTTTCATTAGTAATCTGTCTGCCTATGTTTTTTTAACATGCTGAGCATGTACAGTTGCCAGCTTTCAGATTACGTGACCCATATCAGCTAAGATGAGCTTTTACTCCAGCCTGTTGATAAAGGAATAAAATGCAGAGTGGAGCTGAGTTGTGTGGTGTATCCATGATGAGTAATGGAATGGGTTTGGAGCTGAACCATGTGTCTAGACAGAAGAGGGATACTACCTGGCTTGGGAGAGAATGACCTAGTAAGGCCAAACATGAGTTTAAAGAAAGCTTTGGTGTAAGGATAGAAAAGTGAAAGTTTATTTTGCTTACTGAATTTCCCATTGAAGTGACTGATTGGTGCTAAGATTTATTATGTTGTTAATGAATTGCTAGAGTACTTAGAACTCTACTAAAATTATTTTTATTTAAATAGCCCATATTTATACTTGTATCTTTTCAAGTTGAATCAGGAAACCAGTACTTCAGAAGTGTTTAAGTGCATTTGGAACAAAGTCTGCTTTGAAGTCATTAGGCTGTGGTCCCCCCATAGCTGCTTTTCCAAGCTTCTTAAAGCCGATTTATTATTGCTTGTAAAAAGCAAAAACATAAATCTGGCAAATAGAAAAACATTTTGATGTGGTTTTGTATACATTAATAGTGACACAATTTAAAAGTGAGCCTTGATTCACAGAATTTTCAAATACTTGTTGGAATGTGACTCTGGTGATGCTCTTTGTTTCCCACTGTCACATAAAACCAGTCTTGAGGTGTGAAGACACTGCCAATGCTACTCTAATTCTGGCAATCTTACAGATAAAGTAGATTTTGTTAAAATTGCAGAGTCATTAAAGACTACTTTTTCTCCTGTTTTGACACCCACACACACTCCTACCGGCTTTTATTTTGCAACAGTACACTTCATATCTCAGCTAAGTAGTGTGGCCAGTTCATTTGTTAATGCTACTTGACTCGTACATTTACTGGGGATGTATGTACACCTTAAATTATTATTTTTGATCAGAGAAACACTCTCACTGTATGTCAGACAAAGCCAGAAAGGCAGGCTGTGTTTTCATCTCTGGGGGCTACTTCCCTCCCCCCACTTGCCTGCATGTGATCCTCTCTCGCAGAAGTAATCAGCGCACAGCTTAGGGAACAAGAGTTCATTGCTGCCTGCTACTGACTCGCAGCATCTGCAGAAAGGCTTCACAGGACCAGATCAAAAGCATAAACATGCATTTAAGAGAAAGAAAATCAAGGAATAGCAAAATGCATTATGCTTAAAAGAAATAACTAAACTTTCTTACCTGCCACCCGAACAGAATTTTCCTATCTAATGTTTTTCTTTTCCCACAAATGTGTTTAAAACATTTATTGCTTAACAGCAATAAATAAATGCTCTGACTCTGTGTAATTGAGCAGTACCACTTTGATACGTCCCAGTACCCAGGTATTTACTCTGCACTATACATGAGGCATTACACGGACATACGTACACATGCAAAGTCAAAGGACATGCCACAGAGATGAGCAGGGGGGTACAGACCTGAAGCTCTGTTTCCAGAAGTGGCCCACCTGGTTCACTGTTTAGCCAGTCATAGTTTCCCCTGTCAGCGTGTCCAAATTTTTTCAAGCTGCTGCCCAAGAGCCACCTCATGCTTTCATTAATCTGGTCTTCTCTCTTCGTGCCTCCACCTTGCTTCACTGCTTGCAACTGCGTCCCCGCCTCCCAGCCTCGACCCAGCTGGGCTGCTCTCAGCTAATGATCCCTCTTTAATGATATCCCCTTTATAGTGGAAAAGACAAAAAGAAGTTACACACCCCCTCGTCGTCGGAAAGCCAAGCAAATAGATCTCAGAGCCTCTCTCCACTTCCAACTCAATCTCTCTGGATTTGCTTCGGTGGCCTACATTACCAGCAAAGCTGGCATCAGGTATCTGGGAGCTGGGGCTGATAGCGCTCTGATTGGAGCACTCCCTGCATTAGGATTATTAAAAGGGGAATTTGCATGTGAATCTGAGCCCACATGGTCATGACTCTGTGTGGATAAATAACGCTCTATATTTAGTTGTCTAATAAACACTTTTTCCCCCCAAAAATAAAATAAATAAAACCCACACTTCTATGCTGAGAGTGAAAGGGTAGCTGAGGTTCCCCCCTCAGTTACACAGCATAAGAACGAACCACAATCCAGATAGATTTTTCCTCCCTGTTGCTGAAATAGACTGTGAGAGTGGTTTCTGAGTAGAGAGGCAAGGACATAGGGCTAAATGCTGTGCTGAATTATTTAGCAGTGTTAGGATGTAGATGTTAATGATAAATCCAGAGAGAGAGCTCTGCCAGGAAAGCTTTGGTCACTGTTAGAGTGTGATTGCTTTCGGTAATAACGAGTTTTCAGTTCAGTTAAATCAGGATTGTTTGCAGCTTTCTAGGATACTCATTGTTAAATGGCAATTGTTTCCAGTGAGAAGACTTTGAGCTCTTTATGCAGAAAAAAGCAACACAAACTTATTTCACTGAGGTATGGTAACTTCTGAGGGGAGGAGTATTTAACCGAAGTTGCAAGTTGAATCAAAGTTTAACTCTTACTGAAAAGTTGGTGGTGTCTTTTTCAACCTTGTTGTGAGCAGAGAGAGAGGCTGTTAGTAACATCCTTTCAACTGTAGTGCATTTTGCATGGTTTCTCAAAGCTAACCTGTTTGAGCAAAAGTTGTGTTTGAGACTGATGGTACAAAATTGGGGTTAGAATTTTCACCTCTTATCCCTGTGTCAGCAGGAGGGATTAACTCTGCAGGTGAACCATGGCTGTGGGAGAGAGAGGCCACTGGTTGATAAGTCAATCCTGTTTTGTTACCGAAGTTGCCAGGTGAGCAGTGGATAGGGAGCAACAACTTTGCATGAAGGCCTGGTTTTGGTGCTGAAGGAGCTGCACTGTTTATTGGAAACCGACCCCCATTCTTGCTTCTGCTGAGAAGGTCTTGTGTGAAGACAAAAAGCTCACCTCAGAAAAGCCATTGCATGCTTGTGAGAAGACTCCTCCTTTCCTCAGTGCCTCACTTCTCATCTTGGAGAGCACTTTCAGAGCTGATGAGTGTTTCCAGCTGCAGCCAGGTCCGGGGGAGTTATGCTGTGAACTACAGTGTCCACTGAGAAACTGGGCCCTAAACATGGTTTAACAGGTCACACCAAGGTAGTGAAATACTTCTGACTTGATGTCTCAGCACCTTGTATGGAAGCAAGAATGATGACCATCTTCCCCAAACTGGTGTTAAGAAAATAAATTCCATAAGGAGTCTTGTGACTGTGTAGCTTAAATCTATAATCTTAGATGCAAGCAGGAAAAATTCATATACCATCTTAATTAGGGTCTTAATGTAGCCCCTATGCTATTATTAATGCTATTTTTAGGAGCTTGCTATAAATTTGCTTTGGGACTGTGCATGAATAATGGGAAGTAAAAAATTACATCTCCTTAAAGTATAAACACCCTGTTTGGCATCCTTGGATTCTAGTTAGATGGATTTTACAAAAAAAAAAAAAAAAAAAAAAAAAAAAAAAAAAAAAAAAAAAAAAAAAAAAAAAAAAAAAAAAAAAAAAAAAAAAAAAAAAAAAAAAAAAAAAAAAAAAAAAAAAAAAAAAAAAAAAAAAAAAAAAAAAAAAAAAAAAAAAAATAAAAAATTAAAAAATGTGCACTTCTAAGACTCACTGACCTGATTTGCAAAGTGCTGCTTTGGATTTCTGGCCTCTGGAAAATGTTTAACAAAGACTTAATTTTGTAGACCTGAAGCCAAATGGGAATTTGGGAAAATGCAGTGGCCTTTGTCATGCAGGTAATTAGAATATAAAATAATGATTGTCTCTCTGGCTTTTTATATCGTCAGTGGACCCAGCAGCAACATTACCGAGAGTAATGGGATACTGTACTGTGTTTCTGCTGCCAGTGGTCGGATGCCCATTTGACACACTACCCTTGTAGAGCAGATCTGCTCTTGTGTAGAACTGAAATAGTACCACCTGAGCCTGGGTTTATGATGGCCAGTTTGTTGCAGATTTCTGCCAACCCTATGGGGCACACGTGACACTTTTCCTTCTCACAAGGAATTCATAAATACCGTTTCAGCTGGGGCATGCTGTAATGTGAAAGCTGGGGGGAGGATGTTCATCCTTGATTTCAAGCCACATGGCCAGATGTCAGGCTTGTCACTTTGAAGTGTGGATCAGGTTGACCTTTGGAAATCATCAGGTCTTGACATGTACAAAATGTCCTCCCCTCTCTTGGCACTGAATTTGTTCTTTGAAATAGCTTAATTTAGCAGTTGCACTGTGAAATAATCCGGAGAAAATAGCTGTCATGGAATAGTACCACCTAATTGGTTAAAGTTTGGTAAAGGTTTGTGAAACAATGCCAGTTTTTTTAACTGAGGCAGTGTTCCTAGTATCACTTCCAATATCCTAGCAGGGGAACAGGGAGAGACCGTCTGAGGCAGCCACTGCAGAAAACAGGAACCTCCACTGTCCTCAGTCCGAAGCTCAAACTGTTTGTCATAAATAATTCATCATTCTGATTTGCTGAGATGTTCAAGGCTAGCAGTGCAAGTCTAGGCTGTATTGCCACTAATATGAGCAGGGAACAGAATATCCACAGTGCCCTAGATACCTTTCAAATTTCTTGCTACTTTCTTCCTCCAGTTTCTTTTGCTGCTTTCCACACGTGCTGGTGAAACTCCTTCCTTGAATGACTGCACTGCTGTGAGAGAGGGTATGAGGGCTAACCTGAGTAATGCAGAACTAGAATTTTAGTGGGTGAGGCATTACCAGTGTAAACTGTTCAGTTTTGTCAGGTGAAATGGAGGAAGATGATGACTTTTGCCTAAAACCAGCTGGTAGGTGCTTCTGTGTCCTTCAGGCAGGAGCGGTGTGGGCTTCTGTCCATTATTTTTACTTGGGTAACTAAGCAATACTGTTTTGCTCTTTTTTTGATACATTTTTCATGATATTGAAATTTTGGGTTTACTTTTTTTTTGTTAATTATCAATACATTTGTTTTTTCAAAAACAAAGCACCTTCTGAAGCGCAATCTCCTCTCCCCACAAAACTAAAACCACTGTCACTTCAAAGGATAGATACAAGTTTGCATAGTTCTGCTGAGAAACAGTGTTCTGGAGATCAGTGTTTGCGGACAAGGTGGACATACTCATGGCCTGTGGAAATTGGAGACAGGAAGACTCCACTACAAAATGTGTGCATGCTGATGCTATCTTGGTCCAGGAGCAGCAGTGGCCATGGAGGCAGGAGGAGGTACTGCTGAGTTATTGATCCCAAATCCTCGTGCTGCAGATGGGTAGCTGAAAGCAAAACCTTTAGAGACAGTGCCAGGGACAGAGCTCAGGTTGCTGCAGGAGCAGGGTTGCCTCCTGCAAATATCCCTTAAAGTTCTGTAAGTGTAATAACACTTGAAAAACTATATGGCCATGGCAGAGTGCTGGTGGCTGGGCAGCACCTATTTGATGATACTGGAGCTATGGGGTTTTATTTTTTCTTTTTTTTTTTATTTTTTGTAATTTCTGTCAATCTAGGTTTGTTCCCTTCATTTACAGTTGGTCATACTTACCCTGAATCCTTGTTTTCTCTTATTTAAGAGAAAAATCTGCTACTCTTACATTTAAGAGTGTGTATCTGCCAGTACGCACTGTATGGAATTTTGTTCCTATTTAGCCCAAACTGTAGAAATTCTTTGTTTGTTAGGGAGGGTGAAGGAGATGGTGTTGTAGTTGGAATTTTGGTGATTTTTTTTTCAGCTCATGGTGTCTTGTGTGACTACTTAGCCATCTGGTCAATACTTTGTAAACCTGTCAGGATAGCGGGACAGCGAACAACCTGCTGTGTAAGAGCACTGCCCAAAAGCGAGCAGTTATCTTTCAACTCAGTCAGTACCTGGTGGAGAGGGTCAGGTACTCAGTGGGATCAGCTGCTTCCCCTGAACTGTTGCAGAGGCTGAAATGCCCTATGTGAGAGTTTCCCCAGTACTGGGAGCCCAGTGTGTCCTGCAGCTGCTGCGTGGCTAACAGAGCCTGTCCCAGCAGTGCTGGCAGCTGAAATTCCCAATGTCTCTTTGGGCCCGGGTGTGCAGTGATCTCTGTCAGTGTGCCCCTGAAGGACATTTCTCTCTCCAGGTGACCACGGTGAGGACAAAGGCCAGAAAACACAAATTTTTTTAAAGTGGGACCAACCTTGAAAAGCATGACACATTTTTCATCACTGTCCTAAACCCTGTGTGTGCTTGTGTATTATTAAAGTGTTAGGAAATTGATCTCAGCATTAGTTTATGTTTTGGGGAAATGGAGGTTGGGTTGTGTATGGATTGTGGGTTTTCTTTTGAGGAAAGTGAGAATTAAATATTTGGGTATGTTTTTTACTTTCAGGCTGAGATATGCTCAATTTATTTATTCTATCTTCCTGATGCTGTGAGACTCTCTCTTTTTTATGCTAATGTTTTGGGGTACAAAAGTTGTGCTGCCATCCCCAGTACTGACCCTGTGCTATCACAGTAAGTCAAAATTTTGTGATTGAGAAAGGGGTAAATGTGATGCTCTGTATTTTGTCTTACCTGTCATAGCTAAATGGGCTATGGGCCAATTTCCTACTGTGTTATATTACTTAAGTTCAATGTAAACAAAATCAAATGAGATTTTTTTTTTTGGCTTTGGGTGTTTGTGTTTGTTTTGGTTTTTTTCTTCCTTCTTTAGTAAAGCTTAACTAAAAATGCATTTATCTGGCATAAGGAATACACTGCGAAGATGGCCATGGCAGCTTAATTACCCCGGTATCTGAATTCCAGTTGCTTGAACATATACAGAGGCTATGGTATGGGGTTCAACAAGGCCAAGTGCCGGGTCCTGCACTTTGGCCACAACAACCCCCTGCAGCGCTACAGGCTGGGCACAGAGTGGCTGGAGAGCAGCCAGGCAGAAAGGGACCTGGAAGTTTGGATTGACAGGAAGCTGAACATAAGCCAGCAGAGTGCCCAGGTGGCCAAGAAGGCCAATGGCATCCTGGCCTGGATCAGGAACAGTGTGGCCAGTAGGAGCAAGGAAATGATTCTTCCCCTGTACTCAGCCCTGGTGAGGCCACACCTGGAGTGCTGTGTTCAGTTCTGGGCCCCTCAGTTCAGGAAGGACATTAGAAAGGACATGCTGAAGCATTTCCAAAGAATGGCAATGAGGCTGATGAAGAGACTGGAACACAAGTCCTATGAGGAGAGGCTGAGGGAGCTGAGGTTGTTTAGCCTGGAGAAGAGGAGGCTCAGGGGTGACCTCATCACTCTCTACAACTCCCTGAAAGGAGGTTGTAGCCAGGTGGGGGTTGGTCTCTTCTCCCAGGCAACCAGCACTAGGACAAGAGGGCCTGGTCTCAAGCTATGCCAGGGGAGGTTTAGGTTAGACATTAGGAAAAAGTTCTCTACAGAGAGAGTAATAGGTCATTGGAATGGGCTGCCCAAGGAGGTGGCAGAGTCACCATCCCTGGAGGTATTTAAGAAGAGACTGGATGTGGCGCTTAGTGCCATGGTCTAGTAGACAAGGTGGTGGTCAATCAAAGGTTGGACTCGATGATCTCAGATCTCTTTTCCAACCTGAGTGATTCTGTTATTCTGTAATTTATCCCAGACCTGTGGCTTCCTGCTCTGGAAGGAAGACATGGCTGTTTGGGTGCTCTGATTCCAGCTTTGAAGAAAAAACATTATTGACTGATTTTGCTTCTCTGTGAGGGATTCTTGCTTTCAGGCTGACACCTGCAAATAAGTGTCCTCTGCTTCTCCAAGATACATAAAACATTGTTTTTGCAACATGTGGTGACTCAAGGCTGTTTTTTTCATCAATAATTAAAACTGAACTTTGTAGCATATTACCTAACCAAACAAAATCAGGAATAAATATATATATATATGCAAAAAGAATAGGAACAAGAAAGAGCCATTCAAAAATTATGCAATAATACTTCCACCATTTTACCATAACATTCCCAAATGTGTTGCTGAATTCAATTTACTTCTGGAATACCACAGGGAAGCATTACCAGTTCCTCAAGTGGCTTCTTGGAGAGCCAAGGGAGAAACCATAAAAGGAAAGCTATAGTATGTTGGAAGATTGAGTTCAAGTAGCAGAGGTTACCCAGATCTCACTGACTGACCTGTAGTACAGATCAGGCAGGTTGTTTGCTTCTCCTTAACCCCAGTCCCTGGTTAGATGGCCTCCCTGAAGCTGCAGGCTGTATCCATGTGAGAACTGGGGCTGTAAATCGGGATACGCTTGTTCAGTGTTTTACACAGTTGTCAAGGAAAGGCCAAGGAAGACCCTTTGGCCCTTCAGGACAAGGGAGAAAATTATTCCTGTCCGTGGGCTTCAGAATCCATATGACACTCCCTGAACTGAAGTGTGTGTTATTTAACAGAGCATCAGCTGAGAGGCTTTGAGCAATTTTGTACTGTTTTGCTTGAAATAACACACATTTTGTGTACTGTTCCAATTCAGAGCTCACATCCTGAAGCTGAATCTCCTGATTTGAATCTAAAGATATTTACTTCAAACTCATGGACAAGATGCACAGCCTCCTGCAACATGTAAGAAAAAGTTTGCTATAGAAATGAAATACATTAAGAAAATCTTGTATATGAAAGAGGCCCCAAATCTGCAGATGTGGCAAGATCTTTATTTTCTCAAGTACACTGGTTAATGGTTCAACTTGTCAGCAAAATGGCAGTCAAGCCTAGATTTGTTGTACAAAGGCAGGTCAGCTAACCTTAAATGCATAAAGCTTTATTAGCAGAGCTGGTGGTAGGGGTACCTGAAGCAGCAGAGAAAAGGGAAAACTTCTCCCCACCAGGGAGGTGGGAAGTGAGGGACACCCAGGCAGGTGTCCTCCTCCTTGGGGTGTCCTCTTGGTGCAGCAGGTGGCATGTAACAGTGCTGAGCGTGACCCACTGGGAGCTGCTCAAATTCCCCATTGGTTGTTTTTGCTTATGATGCTGTTAAGCGTCAGTCACGTCACACTTGATGTGGTGCCTGAGCTGCATGCTGGTTGTTTGCTGTGCCTTGATCATGTCTGTTATGGGGTACTGTCTGTTGGATAAATAAAAAGCTATTACCCTCATAGGTGCAGAAACTGCCTGCTAAAAACTGCGAGGGGAAGGCTCAAGAGCTCTTACAATGGAGCTGTAGACTGGAAACTTAAGATGTCAGGAGGCAGAGGGGAAAAAGGGAATGAGTTAAAGATGAAAGGCAGGCATTTCCAATGTAAAAATAGTTCAGAAATGACCAGTACAAGGCCATAAGGACAAGAACACTTGGGACAACAGGGTAAAGGCACTGCCACAGTTTCTCTCAGGCTAGGGAGATAAGAGCTTAAGGAGATGCAAGTGGAAAGTATGCTACAGGATTGGAAATGAAAGGGTCTTGGTATTAGAAAAAATAAGGAATCATGCAACACCCTCCACAGAAAACCATGGATGCAAAGGCTTTAAATGTGGCTTCTTAAAATGAGAGGCTTAGCCTGGCAGCTGGGAGTGGCATTGCAAATGGATCATGAAAGAAAGGTGTTGTCTAAGGGGTGTTTGAATGCTTGGAGGGGAATAGTTGCACATTAGGAATACCTGGACAGTGGTGCTGCTGAGAACCACTACTCAGTGTGAGCAGCTTTACAACAGGCTAGGTTTTCAGCTAGCACATGCAAGCTGCAGCCCAAGAATGATGTGTTGATGTGCACAGATGCACAGTTATGTGACAGTGCCTTCTGTGAAAAGCTGATGTTGAGGTGAGGGCTTCTACAAGAAGGGCCAAAACTGTAGCAAAACAAAAAGAAGACTCTGCTCTGGCGTTTGGGCTGGTTGCATGGATGATCTGAACAGTTCTTCCAAGTGTACAGTCCGTCATGTCCTAAATTCAGGAGATTTTATTGTCATTTGAGAGAGTACTGAGAAAATAGGAACTGCATTCAGAAAAGACTGAGTATTGTGAAAAGACCTGATTCTGGATAGGCGGGAAGAGGGTGCCCCAATGTGTGTTCCAATTCAGGCTGCATGGGCTGCATTGATGCTGCCGTGCAAAATCTTGCTCCTGTGTGAAACTCCAGTGTCGCTCAGAGTTGGACAGTGGCGAAAGCCTGGGACCAGGCTGATTAAATGTGGATTTTCTTCTTAGAGAACAAGTAGGTTTTGCTTGGGGCAGTGGAATACAAAGAGAATCAGCTGTAAGTAGAACGTCTGAGGTATGTCTGTCGTTGGGTACTGTCTGTTGGATAAATAAAGTTATTCGATCCTGCTACAAGGTGGGGATCCTCCTATCACAGCATATCCTCACACTCTCAGTCTCAAGTGACTTGGTCTGTTACAGTAAGAGGAACCAGGGGGCTGCTGTGGGTCAACAGGGCCTGTATGGGTGAGCAGTTATAATGTGCCCAGGTTGTAGGGGCTGCACTAGAACCGACTGGTTAGAGGTATTTATGTTATGATGTTGCTCTTCAGCGTTTAGGTTTTTTTAAACTTTATTTGGCTCCAAACATTACTTTTTGCCATATGCAGGATGAAGCCTTCTTGAGAGGGATGCATGTCCAGCCAGCCTGGCTTGGTTTGAGTGTCTAAAAGAGACACAAAAAGTGATGTAGTTTCGCTCTTGTGTCCTGCCCCAGGCTCTTTCTCATCCTGTTTTTCTTTAGCAGTCCCTGCATATCTGTGCAGATCTGTGCTGTTGTCTAGACACAGCTTGCCCTATGCACCCTCCCTTCCAACAAACACTTAACAGTGGTCATACTTCTTGTCCTACTTGCAGCACAGCTCTGTCTAAAAAATTGAAAACTTGTAAAAAATAATTATCAAACTAGATTTAAATCTTCTTTTGTTTTGTTTCATGGTTGGCTTTGCAAACTAACAGTCTTTATTCTCTTGGGCTTAGGGCTGGTCACAAGAGCCTGCATTGAGATATTCAATTATTTAGTGTCCTTTTAAAAGAAAAGGTAATGTATGCAAGAGAGATATAAGATCTGCTCTGGTGACCATCTCTGCAGCTGGGATTTTAAAAGAACATTTTTATCAGGGCCCTTGCGTTTGTGGTGCCACCATGACAATTCTACCCAGAAATCGATTCCTGTGTTTTCTAAAGGGAAGATGAATTATTTTTACAAGTGAGCATTATGAACCAAGAGCCTTGTCACCTTCCTCTCGTTAGATTAGTTACTGCAATACATTTTCAAAGCCATTTTCCACGTTCTCATTATGTTTGACATTATTGTTTCACAAGCTTGAAGATTTGCCTGTTTCTCACTTCCTGGACAAAATTACTTACAAGGATAGATTTCAATATAGCATCTTATCCAGTTTTGTTTTGATCTCTTTCTCCCTGTAATCTCTGGCACAAAGGAGGAACTGATTTGAAGTACAAAGCAGTCTGCCAGGGATGTAATGTAACATTTAAAAACATAGTAAATAATTTATAAATGCTACACAGTAAAGTATTCTAAATTAATCTTTACTAATTTTGTTTGACTGTGGTAGGGAAGGAAGATGATGAGAGATCTCCTCAGAAGTGGTCACACTAACCACAACGAACAAAAACATTTCAGGTTGGGCATCTTTCCTGAGAGCTGGTAAATCACAAGTATTGCTTCTACTTTATGGATACAGATTTCCCAGTAATTACAGTGTAGATAAAGGTACAAATCTCTTACAAAAAAAAAACCAAAAAAAAACAAAAAAACAAATCAGATTTACTACAGTAGATTTCTATCATGAGTCAGAAAATTGCACACGCAGCCTCACTAATTTGTTGGGTTTGAGTTTTTTCTTTTTTTTTTTTTCCTCCATGATAAGAGTAGGATCTAGCTGACCTGTGCTTACAACAAAATTGTTTTAATTTATTTGGGATTCTCTGGGTTTTGAAATCTGGATACTGACTGCACTGTTCCAGGACACTGTGTCAAGCATTTGGATAGAGTTCAATTTGTGTTTGTTTACGGTGATATTAGACGTTAAGAGGTTTATCCTGATGCTAGCTTCTTTGCCAAAAGCTCTAAAATCAAGAGATCACCCTTCATTTCACATAGTTCAGCAGACAGAACCCAGGCCTTTCTACTTCTTATTTTGGCTTCTGCCACAGGACTGCTCAGTGAACCAATTTAATAGTGAAATTTAGTCATGTGCCTGTTTAGTCCCTTTGTTGGTTTTTTTTTGTTTGTTTTTTAAATATTTCTTGATAGCTGGTTTCTTTGACGAATGTTCTTAACACTTTGCTCCTCGATAATAGAAGAAGATCTAGTGTCTTCTAGATAAGTACGAAGCAAGGTCACCCCTTTTATCACATGTGGACCTCTTGCATCAGTGGCAGCAGAAGCCATGCTAGTCTGACTCCAGCATTAAGTGGGAAGGCAACTGGAAATTTGTACATGTAAGGAGTGAGTGAAATAGTGGAGCAGTACTTTCTGTATTTACCCTGTTGCTGTTTCACATTCCTGAGTGGTGTTTAGGAGAAAATGAAAATCTTTCTAATGGGATCTAAACGCGACGTATGGAGCAGCAGAAGGTAGTCTCCTGGAATGAAATTAGATCTGACGGTTAGGATTTAACACACTCTTGTTTTGCCAGAAGTGTGTAAGATTATTAAAGCATCACAACCTCATTTATTTGCTTTGTAATCTGCTCTTAACCTTCATGCTGATGAGGCTGTTACATAACAGACATCAAAGGCCAGACCTTGTGTCATCTCAGTGGATGGGAGCCCACGCCCAGAGAACCCAGTGAGGCCAGGTGAGAATGCCGGCTGCATTTTCACTCTTACGTGGCAAACTTGCCTTTGGGCTGGGGATAGCATCCCTGAGCACACAGAGTTGTACCCTAAAGGTTATTACATGATGCTATGTATTGTTGCTGGAACACTCCTGCTTTCAGGAAGCCCTATGGCAATTATTTTGACAGGGGTAGTGGCCAACCCGTTCTCCTCCAGTACTTTAATTTTGGTTGCATACAAAAGCATGTGATGCTGCTGTGAAGGTGTTTGCTGTTTTCATTAAGTATTTGCATTAAACAAATGGTTTTTTGTCATCAGGAGCAATCACTGATTCAACTTTAATCAAAAGAGGAATTTAGGTGATGGGGAGAGCCCTTGCTGAGCTTTTCAGCAGGATGAAACACGGCAGCAACCATACTGTTTGCATGCTCCTGTAGGTTGGGAACACGTGTTGAGCGCTAGCTAAACTGATTGTGGTCAGGGAATGCCTAGCTTAAAAATGCAACAAAAGTTTGACTGTGCATGAGAGCTCCAATGAACCAATCTCTAATGAAATAAAAAACAAAAGTATTTTCCTCATTTTAATGGAGGGAGAAATGATTCACCAGTTTAGATGTTCAAACATTCTGCATGGTATATCTACTTGCACCTTTAGCTGTCTCAGTAGCTTTATCCTTTTCTACCCTTACAAGCCCAGACTCCGGCTACGAGTGCTGCACAACTCATTTGTTACAGTGTTTAGATCTCACCTGCCATCAAAAAAACCCAGCAGTTCAAGTGTGACTAAATTCCCCATGTGATTCATGAAAACTGCAGTCCCTGCTGGTACATATCACATGTTTCAGGCTCTTTCTCAGTTCTGTTCCTTTGCTTCATCAGGAACTGTAAAGTAACTTTTGTTAGAACCAGAGCATAATTTATTTTGCATTTGAATCTTTATTCTACAACACAAACAACATAAATAGTTTATACTTTTTGTTTTAAAATATTTCCATTTCAGAATTCAATCAGAATAAAATATACACAAAATACAATTTGCAAGCCAGCTGACAGTGACTGCCCGACCACTGGACACCCAAGGACCATACAAAGCTAGCGGCACAACAGGACGCAGCAGACACAGGGAGGTGTTTTTCTAAAGAAGAGCAGAAAGGTAGAGGGAGGAAACACGGATGAGACCAAGGAATTGCAACTAGGTATCAAATCAGCAGAAGGTAAACCCCATGCAAGCACTTGCTTGACAAGGTGATTTATAGTCTCTCTTAAAAAATACTATTGACTCCTCCTGAATATACAGCTAGAGAGATTAAGTCCTGGGAATCATGTTTTGTGGTAAAATGCTTCCTGTGGCAGCCATCATCATAGAAATAAAATTTTATTTTTCTAATTTTCAAACAGGAAAGTCTTAGATCTTTGGTGAAATGGAGTGTCCACTCCCTTTGGCTTACTTTCAGTTCTGGTTGAAGGGCCCACAGAAGTATGCTTGCAGTCTCACAAATAATGATAAAAAGTGGGGAGAGAAAAGAGGCAGAGAATAGAAAGTGGGAGGAACTGAAAGAAGGTGCTTGCTGCTGTCATTGCGTACTTTTTAATCTCTTGCTCCCCTCTGCGCCAGCAAACAGCATGCAGTACAGGGCTCTGTCACCACCATGCTCTGCCCTTCCTGGCTGTTTCCCCTTTGGTATCGAATCCTGCCTTCCCCTGCAGAGTGGGTGGCTCAGGAGCCACAGCCGGCTTGTGGAGGTGATATTTGTCCCTTGCTTTAATCTGTGTACCTGTGCCTCTCTGCTAGCTCAGTTCTCTCACTGCAGCTTGCTTCTTGTGAAAACATGGCACTTCAGCTCAGATGGACCAAATGCATGGAGAGGAAACAGGGCCCTGGTGCTCCATGGTATTTAGATGAAATTTATGGAAGTACATAAACTACCTTTTGAAAAGTGGGATGTTGGGGTAAAAGGATTGAAATAGATCCTGTTGCCATGTTTCTTAACCAAAAATGCTTTCCATAAACCCTGATTCAATGTGGCAGTAGAGACTATGCAAACCTCAACTTGTGATTTTGCCAAAAATTGGAATTTGAGGGATCTGGTTCCACAGGCAAGCTCATTATTGCATTAATCCAGGATCATACAGTGCAGCTCCACTAATAACCACAGAATTAGGGCATTTCTTTTTCCCTCTGCTTTTAGTTTTCAGCTTGGAGACCTCTGAGCACTAAGTGAAAAGACTGGTGCATACTTAGGCCATGTGTGTTTTCATTTTTTCTTTTTAAATAGCCAGCACTGCACATTTGGCCAAATCTGTTTAGTATAATATTAGTGTCACATATAAAGTATATGTTCTGAGGGGGATTAGTGGAAACAACAGAAAGAGGATGTAAGACTTCTTCCTTGCAGCTGTACAACTTCCTGGCATCCCAGGCATGTTGCTGGTGAGGGCCACTAGGAGGAGACCCTTTCGTCATATCCCTATAGAAGCTCCACTCAAAATAGTGAAGAGAGATCACTAGCTGCCGGATGCTATTATCTATATTGCATAAAATCCAACATTTGTGCTTCTGTGCTATGGTAACTTGGTCCTTTTACACTTACAAAATACAGCTGGGGTGTTTTTTTGTCATATGCCATGATTAGCCCTGCACACAGGTCTTTCCATAAATGACTATAACTGGAGTAATGAGTAAGTAGCTTGCTTAAACATGATCTTAGTACAAAAGCAGGAAAAAAAGAGAAAGCACTTCACTTTTTTTGTGAATTAAAAACAATTTATCACTGAGAAATGGCATGTCTAGAATGGATTGCTAAAGCTGACAAAGCCGAACCACACACTCAGTTTCTCAATAGGCTTCTACACAGATGAGGAGCTAGGTAAAAAATAAAACACTTCACCTTGCTTGGGTCAGCCTCCTACGTGCTAATACTGGATCTGTGCAAAAGTGAAGGTTCGAATTTTGCAGCACTGGGATGCACGGGACCTTTTGCTGGTTCCTGTGGATTTTTCAAGCAGGAGCTGTATAGAGGACAGCAGCAGAAAGGGTGATGCGAGGAACTGTACAGGACTTACCCTTTCCTGAGAACTTGTAAACCCGTATGTTGAGACTAAAGGATTCGAGGACCGAGTCCTGAGTAATAAAGATGTCTAGGTACTTAATTTCCATTGCTTTCAAGAGCTTTGGCACTTTGAACGTGGGCCTAACCTGTGAAGAAAGGTACAAAGTGCAGGCAGCACATGGAGTTGGACCTCTCTACTTGCTAGTCTGTATGCTGCTCAGTTTCATGCCAGTGCTGTGCCAAGCTCTGAAGTGTCAATACCAACACTGAAATGCTGCTCTATCAAGTACAGATGAAGATTACACACAGTAACGCAAGGTACTTAGAGGTGGGAGTTAATCTCTGGAGAGCGAGAATTTGTCAGTGCATTTTACAGTGAAGGTTTAGGTTTTAAACAAAACTTTAAGCTCAGCCTGAAAGGCAAAGCACCTTACAAGTCACAGATGTAAACTGTGTTTGGCCTTGGCACGAGCCAGCCATAGTGCAGAGGACGATTTTTTTATCTGTGATGAGGCAAAAAACTGTGTTGCCTGTGCCTGGAGTTGTACAAGGAAAGTTTTGCCTAAACCTTTTCCTAGTAATTCTTTCTAGATGCTAAATTAGGTCAGTTATTCTCACATGAGTGTTTATCCCCAGGAAAGTATTAAATCTGTATCTTAGTATCTTAAGGACATGAAAGCATGCTAACCAAGAGATAGTGGTGGTAATTCTACGGCTGATGAATGCTCAGAAAATGTACCACAGTAACTGCGTTAACCAGTGCAGGTGTGATATAAACACTTGAACAGCACGATAGCTCTCTGAAAATACGCTGAATACTCAGAATATGACAGTGACTGGAGCTATAGGTATCTGTAGTTGCATCAATCATCTCATATGTCTGCATATGTTCACAGTACAGAATAAAGTGCAAACACATGCAATGGCCTGAGACCGTGTGAGTTGGGGTCAAACCCCACTTCTGTTATGAAGAATCACTTTCTTGATGAGTGCTCTGCTTTTGTCTGCTTTAAATATTTGCAGTGATGAGCTATTTCATGTGCTTCAAGGTACTTGATGCTGGACAACAGCAACTTTCTCTGTTAGTGGTTGCCTACTAGATTTGAAAATGGGATGCCCTCGCCTCTGCTTGCTGCAGTGGCTCTGAGGAGGGCAGTGTGAATTAGGCAATGGCAGCAGAGGTGCAGCTCTGGTACCTGAGAAGGATGTCAAGCCACCACAGTAAAGCTGCCAAGATGCTGCTGTAGCTCATGCATTAGGTTACAGAGCTATAAGTGAGGATTTGAGTGGGTCAGGTGTGTGAGAAAGACTTACACATGTGGATACAAGGGCTACTTTGTGCTACGGACTGAGGTTCTTCCCCACTCACAAGTGGAAAGCAGAAAAGCTGCTGTAGCATGGACACGTACCTTGACATGACTGGAATGCTTGGGAATCCTCTCCTGAAGCTTATGATAGGCTGATGCCAGTCACCTTTTCCTGGGATTGTCCTGGCAGGCTCCTCCTTTGAGCTAAAAGCTTGAGGTCAGAAGGTATCATGCTGGCAGCCATGAGGCATGAAATGGTAACTTCACATGTTTATTGTTCTACTTCTTTGGGGCTTGCTGATGTCTATGACTTAACTACCAAAAAAATTGCTGAGAATCCAATGAATCAACTCAATTTTTTTATCTGTTTATAATTTGAAGGTGCATCAGAAGGCTCCTACAGCTCAGACTAATGGTTACTGAAGTGGCCCTGGACTGCTCTCCTCACCTGCTTATCATTTTACACATAAAGAAGAGCAGCACATGCTGAATTTTGCTATGTAAAGCTTGTTGCTTCAAATCCCACACCCCTCCTTTTAAATCACATTTCTGGAATTACTCAAAGTTACTCATGACATCTTATGGAGGGGTTTTAATAAGAAGAGGCACTGAGGGTGACAATGGGCACTTGGTGCACAATTTGAAGGACAAAGCTTAAAACAGGGCAACAGCAGTATAGCAAATCTACTCCTCCTCATTTTCCAGTATGGTAGTTGTAGTGTAAGTAGTTGAAATGAAATTATATTTTAGGTCAAGATGGCTTATCAGATAACACTAGATTATACTGTTCATGAACTTGAGGGAGGTGGTAGTGGTATTGTCACTCCTAGAGCTTTTTTTCTGTTTTACAGAAGGATTTTGTATTTCAACCAGAACACATAACCATAGTGTTTCCTAGATACTAGGGCCTCTTCTGTAGTCCTGAGTGATTTCACCAGTACTGCTGCCAATTTTAGTTCCCCGATGTAATTTAGGGGTTTCCTTTAGTTTTAGATCAGTACCACAAGGATCTCCATCCATTCAATGCATTTATAGTGAGAACTTGTTTTCATTATAAATACATTATAAGGAAATTTATAATGAAAACTTGGTTTTTTTTAATAACGAAAACCTGTTTTGCATATGGTCTATTATTCTGATTTCTGTTGTTACCTAAATAATGTACTGCTTTAAAACCAGTTCTATCTAGATGCCCAGTAAAAACTTGCACAAAATATATAACCACTCTTTTTCTATACCTGAAGATGTATAAGAAAGACATGGCAACAGAAATCAAACTGTGCTACTGCTCTCCCAGATACCAAAGGCTAATCTAACCTGTCCCCAAGGAAGTATTTAAACTGTTGGGGGAAAATTGACAATTGAAAAAATTGTTGGTCATTTATAAATTCAGTTTAGGTGGTAGGAAAGAGTTGTTTTCACAGAATTTTTATGTCCTTTAAACAATTTAGCAAAGAGAAGTTTTGAAAGAAAGGGAAACAGCATGACTGACACTACAGAAATTTATGGGACAAATATTCGCTGCACAAGTCTAACAGGTGACAAATGGAAAGTAGGCAATAGAGGGAAAAGGCAGGAGGATAGCGGCAGACTCTTTGTAAACACAGCAGCTTGGGTGATGGCTGTTCAGTGAAGCCTCTTGGCTCCGTTTTTCTAGGTTTAAGATGCTAAAAGCAGTTAGTTGTGCAAAATCCAGGCCTGATATAAGGAGATGACATTTTTAGAACGCTTTGGAGAAGGGATTGAAGCTGTATATTTAGTTGGTAAGCACATTTTAAAAGTCTTGGGAGAACAGCATTAAGGGGTCCAAAAGATTAAAAATCAACTTATTTTCAACAAGTTATTTCAACTCTGATAAACAAATTATGTGGCATGGGAGTTCAAGATGGAATGTCCCAGGGGCCATGACATAACTCGTGCAGCAAGGTAACCCTTTGCTGCGCCTAGCGCGAAGAGCATCACATATGAGTTTGACAACACAATAGTCAGTCCTTCCCCTTCTCCTCCCTCTTACTCATAACAGCAAATTGCAGTAGTCCCTGTAGGAGTGCTGCACAGAAGGGGTTGAACCTCTGTGAGGATCTGTCCCTTTCTATTTACAGCAGCAGGCAAGAAATGGGAGAGAAACAGGAAAGATACCTCCCCTTCAGACTATTTTCCATCTTGCTTCAGCTCAATGTGAAGTGATAGCCTACATTTAACAAAGGTGATAAGGGTGTTCCTGGCTACAGCAGCTCTATATAAGCAAAAAAATTTCCAGTAGAATCATAGCCAGTGTTGCTTAAACTGGAAAACTTTATCCCTACTCTGCTTAGTTGAATGCTGCATACTGGCACATGCTGATATTTACTCTGGTATTTACTCACAGCTTCACAGGAAACACAACACAAACTTCCCTTTTACCCTTAGGGGAATTTAACCTGTGGAAAAATTGTCAGCTGTAGGCATAGCTGAAGAGGCAGCCAGGGTAGCACTGGAGAGAGGGCAGCTTGACAGTGCCATTTCTCTTCAAGCAATACTCCAGAAGAGCAATGAAAGAAGGAATAGTCTGTGCTTGGTTCACCAGTTTTAGACTGGGAATACTTTAGCTATTCCAAATGTGACCAGACTTCAAAGGTTCTTTTTGGAGCAAAATAAATTTCCCCTTTCTTTAATGAGTGATGCATATGGTTACTACAATAGTCTTTAGTTGCCTATCCTCTCTCATGTTAATTTTTGAAGGAAGAATGTTACCCTAAAAAGTGTCACCTTTTTACTTGTCCTATAGCTCCATCTTTTCCCCAGCTTGCATTTATTTATTTATTTTTTAAAGTTACATAGGCTTACTGACCTGGTTTGACATCCACGTGACAGTTGCATTCACAGCTAATTGCGAGTGTGGAAGTTTTGCTGCAGTTTCTTGTGGCTCCCACAAGTCACAAATTTGAATTAAAATGAAGGGTACTGAAATGTATCACCCCTTCAGGTACCAGACTGATTTACTGGTAGTTTCTGGGTTCTGGGGCCATGCCAGATACTTGGACAGACTCATGTTTTGCCTCCTTTGCTAGTGTGAGCGAGGAACACACAATCTCAAGTGGATGACATAAATCAACAAGGTCATTGTTTCTTAATTTATGACCAACAAATAGGCAACTAATGAACCCCAAATACTTCTTTGCTGTATACCTTGTTGCCCTTTGCAACAGAGCACTGCTTGGTTTAAATGATGATGTCGTAAACTCGGCCCACTCTTCCCAGCCATTCCCGTACTGCCTGGCGGACACGGATATCTGTCACGTGGCAAGTCAGCTGGCTGATACAGGGGAACACTGCTGGCTGCAGGGCTGTGAAAGTTTGATCTGGCAGGGCCTGAATCTGGTTGAGAACTGTCAGCACCATGTTGGTCCATGCCTATAAATAAGTTGGACAGAAAGAAAAGACTCTTTAGAAGACCTTCTGAAACAAATGAGCCCATGGGTTGAGGCACAAAATAAGATATCTGGTGGCTACAGCCTCATGAAGAGGACTGAGTAATGCCAGCATATTCATTAATGTTCATTGTGTTTTTCTAATTCACAATCATTACTATAAGTAATTGTTTGACTTTGTACTGCAGGTATCATGCTCACCCTTCATCACCCTTTTTTTGTCCCACAGTGAACGAAGTCTGTCAAGTTTGAAGCTTTCACTAATTTGTTCACTTGGACATGAAAGCAGCAAGTTTCTTTTCAGCAACAGAGACCACTATTTTTGCTCTGGAATTAACAAAAAAACCCTCAAGTACAAAAGCATTGTGACAAGGAGCATGGTGTTTTCAAAAGATTTAAGTGGGCTAGAGCCCTCAGCAGTAAGCAATGATTTTGCTGTAGGTTATCAGTTTTTAAATATTAAGTGCTGCTTTGACCTAAGTCACAGAAACACACTTGAAAGCTGAACTAGTATATGCCTGATAACACTTCCCTAAAGACTGACTTTCTTTTAATAGGACAAAATCAGGTTTTTATCAGTATCAGCTGCTGCAAGATTCAGTGCTCATCATGAAGACTTCTTTATCTAAAAAGGTATTTAATGAAAGGATTATAATAAAATCAATTAAAAATATGTATAGGTATATTTTTATTTATTGCTATTATTATTAGCATTCCACAAGAATGTCCTACCTGTATCTGGGCCTCAGCATCCCTAACAGATATATTCAAGGAGCTGACTGTAGATCCTGAGCGTGGTCTCTTCTCTTGTCTCAGGATCTCTGGACCAGCACTGAATGAATGCCTCATCTGACCTTGATCTATAAGATGTTGTGGCCGCTGGAGCACGGGTGAGTCTGGCCCTCTTGAACCCAGGAGCTCCCCTTTCTTTTCCACTTTGACCTCTTTGGTGAAGGATGTCATGGCCTGCTGTTGCTGCTTTCTCTTCTTGTATTCTGTCATGAGCTTGGAGATGGTTTTGTCAGTGGCTATGGTGTAGATCTTGTTGCCAGCACTCTCCCACCATTCTTTTTTCTTGGTTTGCTCTTTTTTCTCTGGTTTAGGACTTAAGGGTGGGGGGAGCAGCAACATTTCTCCACTCCCTCCTCGAGGCGTCAGGCTGTCTCCCAGTTGGTCCCTGATTTGACTCCGGTCATCCTCCGATGGTGTGTCCTTTCCAGATAGCCCTCCAGTTGATGGGGTGGAAGTTTCTGAGTAAAAAGATGGTAAAATGAAGAAGGAGTCACCTTTGAACACTGAAGGCTCCTCTACATTATTCTCCAGGTCCAGATGCATCTGGATATAGTTGTTGCAGAGTTCCATGCAGAGCTTATGAAGCCGCTTGATTAACCACCCCCAGTCCGCATTGCTGATGGGCTGCACGCTCAGAGATGGTATTCGAGCCCTCCACTGCCTCTTCTCCTTCCCTCGGGGAGGACTGACCTGGGCAGTCTCTTCAAAAATGTCTTCATCTTCTGAAGAACACTGCTGTGATGAGTCTGTGCTTCTCTCATCATCTTCAAAGAGGATCTTTTTCACTTGCTCTGCAGTGATGTTCTCCTGATTTGTCAGGATTGCACAGACCAAGGCATGGAAGTAGATGTTGAAGCTCATTGCTGACTGTCGATACAAGTTGGCAGCTCCACTAATGCCAGACACCTTTTTCAGCAAACACTTCAAACCAGGTCTCGTGTCAAACTCTCTGGCTGTTCTGTAGGAGTCCAGCAGTAAGTCAAAGATGACAGCCAGGTTCTGCATGGAAATGTACCTGAGAAAACCAGCCAACTTGTTTTCTGGTACTTGTATTGTTGTTTTCTCCTCCAAGTTAGAAGGGCCTTTCACAAATTCTTCCAGTAAGATGTCATATAAATTCTGGAGTAGTACTTGGTGGGACAGCAAGCTTACCACTATCGTCCTGAAAGGAATACTTGGTAAACCAAGCATAAGAAGGAAAAAAACCACAGAATATTAAAACGGTGCATTGCACTTTTACTAGGAGTAGAGAACTATATATTGTAAAACCTAATGTGAAAAGTGCAAATGAAAGGGCAAATTTTTACAGCCTTGTTACTAAAGAAGTGGAGAAAGATAAAGCAGTCTAGAATGGTCTTTCGGCTACTCTTTCAAATAGTTTCCTAAAAGAGAAGATTCTTGCATTGGTTAAGCAAAAATTGCCCACAGCAAGCCACTAACGGCACTTATGTAAAGGTGGTATTAAAACAAAACTCTAATATGATTTTTGTCCTTTTCTCCAGTATCTGACACTGAAGGATTAAATATTCTGTTTTTTAATATTCTGGCAGCTGCAAGTATGCTCAGTATTTCAGCCTGCTATAACTGAGGGACTTGCTAACACAGAAGTTACCCATCCACCAACGTCAGACAACCTTAACTTTGGTATGACAAATTGAAGCCAAAACTAGTTTACTATTTGGTTTCCACTTCCACTAATGCCAAGAGTATTTCTGAAAAATAAACCTCAAAGAGCCAATGAACCAACAAATAAACATGTACAGAAACAGCAGCAGTGCAATGCAGCATGCAAAGAAGCTGAAGTCTGGCTGAAGGCACATGTCACTCTTGTGTTTGCTCTTAAGACCAACTTGAACACTGAGAAGCTAGCATGGAAATATGTACTCCTAACCCTGTTTTTCACATACAATACTGGGTATTCTTAGCTGTGCTCCTGTTAGAGAGATGCTGGGAGTTATTCTAGCCCTCACTAATATTTGATTTGCACAGGAGACCCAGGAATGGCAAATTCCTCCAAACAAAGTTTTTAGGTCATTCACCGGTAAGTAACATTGAGAGGCTTACAGGCAAGTAAGGCTTGGAAGAAAGGGTGGACACAATTGTTGTTTGGTATCTCATGGATTTAAAATTATAAAGTGTGGAACCTATCTTAAGGTCTTTAAAAAAAAGTCTTTGCATAAGACTACAGCGGCAATGTTTTAAATGGAGCAGATGCATATAGCAATACTTGTTTCGATGTATGATGGGTTGCGTTTTAATTTGCATGGCTATCAAGTGAGGAAGAGATTTTTCAGTTTGCTTGCAATATTGAACTTTTAGGTCTAACTTAAGGCAAATCTTCATGTAACATGAAAAGTTCAGTTGTAGACCTTTAATATTTTTTGCTGCAAAAATTATTCCACTTTCATTAAACAACTTTCAAAAGTGTTTGGGAATACCAAAATAAGACGTCTAATTTTAATTTTCTTTTTTTTTGAGAAATCATATAAAAATTCAGTTTTGAGAATGAAACATTGAAAAAAAAAATTCTGACTGTTCTTCTTGGGTTAAGTTACTCATGTCAGTTCACGTACTATGATATAGCTGTCAGTGCTGATACATCAGTAAAACTTATCTCACAGTGCTAAAATCTTGACTCTTAACACATATAGTGGAGTTCTTTATGGGGAAGTAGTTTTCTGCTGTAAATATCATTAGAGGCTCTGACTCAGAAAAGCTCTTAAGAACATGTATAAAGTTAAATGAGAGCTTGCAGTGATTTCAAGCAACTAATCCTGTTTCAAAAGCGTAGTCAGGAATGAAGGAGATCTGCTTTCCTTGTAATAGCCAAAAAAGCAATTTACAAGTACAGTGTAAAGCACTGCTCAATCCCAAAACAAACTAGTACAGCAATATAGGTGAAAACACAGTGTCAAAGCTGGTTAAGGATAGTATTTTCTTATTCTGCCCAAAATTTCAAACTGAAATTATGATTATTTTTTAGGAAGAAGAAAAGCTCCCTTACCCCAGCTTCCTGTGAAACGATGCAGCATTAAGGAAACAAAAGCAAAAGGGAGAAGAGAAACCCTGCTAAGGTTAAAGTAAAACTTTTGAAAGGCCACAGTTACTAGCATGCATGACTGGCATATTACTGCACTGCTGTAGCAAATAATGAGAAAAACAGTGGCACAGTCAACTTTTGAGCTATGTTTTGGTGAAAAAATGAGTACTGCTGGGGTAGCACTTGCCTACTGGCATATACACTTTTTGCAGTTGTTTAGACAAAGCGCAGTGTGAGAGCATTCAGAGTTTGTACTAATTGCAAGCTTTATTTATTTATTTGTCTAAAGACAAGCAAGGCCCACACTCCCTTTACAAACAGAGCCTGTTAGATTGCATGGCCTTACGTGCTGTGAGAGGTAAGTACTCCAGTCTTTCGCTCTGCTTTCATTTTAACAAGAATAATAATCTGCTAAATTTTGGATAAAGCAGATATTTCCCCACCACAAACGAAGGGTTTAGACTGTGATCTTAAGCTTTCTTTGTCTCTGCACGGGGCCCTGTGCTCGGAACGCAAGGAAACAGAGCACCTGCTCTCAGGGGAAACTTCTGCAAGCAGTGTAAGAACAGAGACATCTTGTATGGTCTTTCTTCCTGTTCAGCCAAAGAAGGACCATCACATCCCAGCTCCTTGTTGCAAGTAATAGTTTAGATTTGAATGAGATTGCCTGAAGTGGTACAGAAGTAGGTTTGGTATTTTGTAAAAGACAATTTCATGCCATGTATTTCATACCTTGCAATAAAAACACAAACCCTGAATGCAGAATTTGATTCTTGGCCCTACTGACATTACATCAGTTGTTAAAACAACTGAGTGCAAGCAAAGAGAAATATTCTTTGACAGGATCAGATTGTCATGCAAATGCATGAATTTTTGAGGCAGTAACATAATGGAAGGACTTCCACAAAAATAAAGTGCCAAGCAAAATCAATGTTCCCTAGCTCAAATATGTTGACAGTTTTTCATAGCTTTGGATGTGGTCTCTTCAATTTATACTGTTCCAGCTTATCCATTAACTTCTTTCACCTTCTTAATTGAGTAATACTGAATTTAAAAGACCATTAGTGAAGCAGACATTGCACTTGCAAGGTATCATTACAAACATAACAGTGTCACAAAACCTAATTTGATCAGAGTATTCATTTCTTTTTATGAGTTCTAGGGAGAGGTATAGTTTGCCAGACTCAGTTCACATATCTGCAGGGAAATATTTCTATTTTACTTTTAATGACACAGTAGTTTCCTGGTAAGATACTTTACCTTCTCTGGCTATGCCCATTTGGTTTCTTATCTGGTGGCAAGTCAATGATGAGTACACATGACTGGGCATGTTCAAACCCTTCCTTGTTGCTAGGGGTCTTTGGAGAGCACTGAGTCTCCAGCATGAAGACCTAGAAAACAAGTGACATAAAACAGTCAGTTTAGCACTTGCACTGGGTTCTTGGAGGCACCCAAGAATAGGATTATCTAAATTGCAAAAAATCTGTCATATTGAACTATTTTATAGTGATAGAGAGAATGCAAGGTATCCCCCAAGGCAGACCTTCCCTGGAGCATGCTGGTTTGGTAAAACAGTCTCAGAGCAATGAGGCTCTGACAGGCTCTACCTCCAGACATCCATAGAGAACAGGGCAAAGGACAGACATATTTTTCTTTGAACTTGTATAAGGCATAGTACCAAAAGCCAAAACAAGCTTTCTGCTGCCTGTACACTACTATCAGAAAATATCAAGTATAGTGGAGACAAGGACCTGTTTGCATAGTTAGCCCTGTTGCACCTAGAAAGGCTGGTTGTCAGAAGGATTATTTTCAGCCATTAAGATACAGAAATCTAGTATGCAATTCTTTGTGTGTGGATGGTGGTTTAACCACAGCCAGCAACTAAGTGCCACATAGCCACTGCTTCCCACACCCCACACCCACCCCCTTCAAGGATAGGGAAGAGAAACAGGGAAAAGAAAAGGTAAAATCCATGGGTTGAAATAAAAACGGTTTAATAATTTAAATAAAATATAATAATAACAACAACCCCCACCACCACAAAAAGGGAGGCAACAAAAGAAGGAGAGAGAAATGAACTTGCACAGTACAGTTGCTCATCACCCACTGACAGATGCCCAGTCTGTTCCTGAGCAGTCATCAGCCCCTGCCAGCCAACCTGCCCTGTTTACATGCTAAGCGTGACACTCTATGGCATGGAATATCCCTCAGGTTAGTTTCCATCAGCTGTCCCCCTGAGCTTCTTGTGCATCTCCTCCCTGGCAGAGCATGGGAAGCTGAAGAGCCCTTGACTTAGAGTAACCACTGCTCAGCAACAATTGAAACATCAGTGTGTTGTCAACATTATTCTCACACTAAATTCAAACCGCAGCACTCTACCAGCTACTTGGAAGAAAATTAACTCCATCCCAGCCAAAACCAGGACGGTGGGAAATGGGGAAATAACTCAGTTGCTGTAGCTTTGTTTTGTAGCTTCATAGTTGCGGTAAATCCCCACTGAGAAGGACTCAGGGAGTGCCACTGATAGTGTCTACAAGAAAAGTATTAATGCCACATTCCCCGCTTTTTTGAGTTCTGCATCTTTAAAACTTAATTTAAAACATTTTTAAAACATTTTTTAAAACATTTTTTTAAAACATTTTTTTCTATTCAAACAATGTCTGCCACTGCCACATTAATTGTGTGTCTGTGTGTTTCAGATTTTCAAGCAGCATCAAGATATGATTTTTTAAGTCAGAAATTGATACCAAACATCTGTTAGCCGTTTTGATCTAGGTGCTTTCCCATGCTAAAGCTGTCATATGGTATTTAGAGTTTTATGGTTCCCCACAGGTCATTAATTTCAGTGTTCTGTATTTCAAAGAACTTGTTTCATGTAACTACTTCCATAAAATGAATAACCTCCACTGTAGTCAAAAGGACCCTAAGAAAGTTGTCTCAAAGTTTGCTTTGCTAATGAGGAGTTAGTTGTGAGTTTTAAATAATTTTTTAAATATCAGCATTATCTTCTAGTTCCCAGCAACTCTTTTTCTTCTCTGCAACCTATACCTAGATATTTATAGAGTAAAAAAAAAAAAATCTGCATTTCTCTAAAAACTCTGCTTTGATAGGTTAAACAAATCTTGTTTTCCTAATTTAATATCCCCATCTCTGTTCTAGCACATTTTTTGTCCTTTGAATTTATTGTTCTTTAACAGAATAAACAGAAATGTATATGACATTTTAGATGGGGATTCATGGTAACATGTTTCTCTATCAGAAAGGTTTCCACTGATGTATGCTGATGCTGCTAATTACACAATAGGCTCATCATCAGTTCTCCTCAGGTACTCATGCATCTTTCCCCACTCTAGGCATTCCTAATCCCTATTTACCAGGAGACAGTTTTTAGGTTTTATTTTTCTGGGTTTTATAAGTTTTTCTGAATACTGCTATTACATAAGTGTTAGTGTGGTGATGAGGAAGTCCTTGCCTGTAGGGTTTGTGAGGAAGGTGGTGGTAAAAATTTACTTTCATAAAGAAAACCTCCAAGTTTAAAAGGTTCTCTGACTTGCCCTGAAACATCCGTCAGTACCTGCTGTGCCATGGCTCTGATTCTCCAGTATTCAGCTTCAGCACTTGGCGAGAGGGAGGGGGCTGCCACCTTCACTTCACAGGCATCTCCACTAAAGCTTTCAGAACCACTGTGGAAATAGCCCAGCAGGTTCTACAGATGGACAAAACATCAGACTTTCACTCTACGTTAAACAATTCAGTGACTGTAGCAATGTCCAGCCTGTTTGTGTAAAATACAAGATTCAGAGTGACCTGTCCCATTACCATCAGGTGGTCACCTGCCATTCAGCAATTTAATACATCCAGTGTAAAGGCACTACAGCTTCTTATGTACTCTGGTCAGCAGTGACTTAAGAGGATGTTTTGTTTACAAGACAGCCAGTGAGTTGAAAACTAAGCCATATGGAGCATGCAGCTGCAAGGTTAAATAAGCAACATTGTCTTCTGCCTAGTTTTAGTCAATCCAGAGGAAGAAATGGATCAAAAAAGAAGCTTTCACCTACAGAATTCTTCTAATTTCATGCTGGCAAGGTAATTTAAAATAAGTCTGTTAGCTACTAGTTTTGTCTGTATGTTTAGAAAAACTGGTTTCAATCTCCACTGTTGATCCAACATGCTTCACTGTGAATTGACAAATTAACAAAAGCTACCACATAACTTTTAGGCTTCTTTTCCTGGCTCTGTACACAAAAACTTGTCTGAAGAAGAAAAAACAACCTGTCAAAGATTAATGAGTCTATATACAGTGTGATTACATTTTGACTGTTGGTAAAAAGGCAGTTTTACCTTTACTGGCTCCAGAGTGGCAGAGAAGGCATCCTGCAAGGCACAACAGGCAAGCCTCCACATCTCTTCAGTAAAAACAGGCCCTGCTGTCACTAACACGTACCTGCAAGAACACAGGAAAATGTTACCATGTTAAAGCAGGAACTAGACAATTCTTACTTGTAAAGGAACAAGGTTGAAAATCTCCATCTCTGGAAGAGATCAAGGCAGCCTGGAAGGGGTTTTGAGCAACCTGGTCTAGTGGAAGGTGTCCCTGCCCATGGCAGCATGGTTGAAACTAGATGATCTTTAAGGTCCCTTCCAACCCAAACCATTCTATGATTATATGAAAACAGAACAAAAGGCTTATTTAGTAGCTAATTAATGTTATCCAATCTCAGTTGTTATCCTGACCTGGTTTTGTAATTACACTGTAGTTTTGACTTCTTTTCTCCTTTGTTTTTCCTCTTTAAGTACTCATCTTGCCACAAGAACCATACGTTGTCTAAATATATAAATGCAGTGCTTATTTTGATTATGACTGTAATAACCTGAACACTGTGGAAGATATTAATTACCTCTACAGACATGTGAATTCCAATGGAAAAACTCTTGAGTATTTTTGTTAAGGACTGATTATTGACTAACTATATATAAAGTAATGTCCAAGAGTTTTTAATGGGAACCATACATATAGTAATGCCTAAAATCTCAGGCTCTGAAGCACACTGAAAACAGCAAGGAGAGGCTAGTAAGTCTAAAATTCATTATTCAAATAACAAGAGGTAAGATATATTGTGGACATCTTTTGAGATGCTGACCAACTTAATCAGTCCACAAGTTCTTCAAAGACATAGACATTTTTTTTTAATTTTATGCTAAGAGTGAACAGATTGGGTTACCTGATACAAGAGCAGCCAACTCTGGAAATAATTTCTGTTGGTTCTGCTACACAGGCTACCAGCAACTTGAAAAGATCTTTCAGCATAGTATTGATCATATTTTCATAACCAATATCTATAAGGAAAAGACACAGGCTGTTTTTGACATCATTGCCTTTTCATTATAATTAGAGATACACAGTCTTGCTACACTTAAATGCTGTTCAGAGAATTTGCAAAACCAAATTCTTTTTATGCAGGTATTGAAACATGCATTGCATCAAGTTGAAATAAGACAATTCCTTTTGATGTTAACAATATAAAATGTCTGGGCTTAAGTGGTACAGGAGAAATTCTCTTAGATGCTGTTTCTGATGTTCTAGTTCCTTATGATCAAAGTATTTGTATCTTCTTTTGGAAAGTTTACTAAAGACTAGAATGATTTAATTTTGAAGATAACCCTGCTCTGAGCAGGAAGTTACCATAAACTTCTATAAGTCCCTTACAATTTTTTTCCCCATAATTCTTAATCCTACAAAGAACGAAAAATAAAAAATCCTAAACAGAAAATTTTAACCCTCCTCCTCCTCTTATTTTATGTTTCAGCAACCAAAAAGCAATGAAACCATCTCCACAAGTAGCTATCAGTAACGTGTCACTGATGACAGATGACAGTAAAATGACATACCTGAGTGTATGAAATTTTGAATGTGCTCCACTACAAGTTCACAGGAAAGGCCAATGGCATGCTTGAAATTAGCAGATGCTACATCCCAGTAAGAATGGTCACCATGGCTGCGATGGAGCCAAAGAGACATCGTGGGAAGAAGAAGATGTACAACTGCGTAAATGCCAAATCCTGGTCCTTAAAATAAACATAATGAGGGTTGTATATTTTTGCTTACAAAGCCTCCATGCTCAGTAAATTTGCTAAGTTGTTCCAAGCTGAGACCTGGGGTAATGCTAAAGAAAGGAAATTCTGAAACTTTTTTGTGGAATGAGAGTAGTAAGAGTTTCAGATCTAGTTGTGAGATACTATACGAACATTTAGCCAACTGTTCAGGTGCAGTCTCTCCCAGAGAGTCTGCAGGGTTATGTAGTTTTCTCTTTCAATTTCCTAAACACCAAGCAAACATTTTCTGTAACTAGGACATCAATAGAGTACCACACCTCTCTATTTGTGCAATGAATGTAAGAACATGCTCAATATATTCTTACAAGACAACTTTTGTCAACAGAAAAATGCACTAACTGGAACAACAAATCCATTCCAAGAAAATCCCTTTCTACAAGAGAATGTCTCTGTGCAGCTTTAGCATGAGTAGTACACTTTACAGAAGTGGTTTAGAATTCTAAAAGGTTTGGGTCAGGACTCCACTAGCTCATGTTTTGTCAATCCCTTTCATTACCGGGTGTTTTGGCAACGTCCCTCAGCAGTTCAAAGAGCAGATCCAAAGTAGGAGGCTGGTGTTGACGGGGACAGTTGGATATGGCAGTTGTTAATTCTTCCAGCAGAATAATCCAGACATTGATAAGGCCTACAAGTAAAGAAAGGAAGATTAAAAACCATGAGTGAGATACTGCATTGACTACAGGTGAAACTTGCCCTCAAAGTGATGGAAACGAATAAATTAATTAACATAAAGATCATGGGTTCTTGCATGTTTACTCTTGCTGTGTAGTGGCTGTGGGCAATACCCATTTTTGAAACGATAGTCTCCTTTTCCCACCCTTTTTACTAAGTCTGTGTTTTGTGCCATCCTCCTCCACATACACCTTATTCTGGTCTTAGTTTACTTCTCCCTCTAATCCAGTCTCTTTAATCTTGCGTAAAATGTCCCACATAAAGTATATAAGTAAAACCCTACCTCATTATCATTTCAAATCCTGCCCAGAAGAGATTGAACTCATTTAGGTTAAGCTTTTAAGTAAGGCTCCTGAGGTAGCTAGCCATAATTTAACTGGTGACCAAAACTGAACAGTAAAATGTCTCATAAGGTATCATCACACTGCCTCACACTATCTTTCAATCTTAAGAGGTCACAGAGCTGGACAATTGCCAGAACAGCAATTAGGATACAGGTGAGTTGGCAAACGTATCCCCTAAAAGATTATGGGATACAACTATTTTTCAATACAATTTTGAAGATGATTAGGAACTGCTGCCCTTTAATTTTTCACAGATCACTTTAAATACTTTGTATTTAAAGTGATATCATGAATGACTAGAAGGATCTTGCATATTACACTCCTGTCATTATATAGTGTTATTCTTGAGTTAAGTCAAGAAGGCTAGGAGTTTATTAGGCTAAAACGGATTTTACTTTGATTCACCAATAAGCTCATGTTCTCTGCCACTGGTAGCTATGCTGATGTAGTCTGTGTGTGCATGACACTTGCTGGTATCAAATACACTATGAAAATACACTGCAAATATGGCAAAGTAGGCTAAGACATTTTGCCCCATCCTGGTAGCGACTTTGAACTCTAGAGCACCAGATGAAACACTGCCTCCTGTCTTTGTAAAGTCAGTTCACCTAGCAATGTTCTAACACCATTACCATCTAAATAACAAATTGGGTGACAGTTTTAGTGCTTAACTGTGACAAAAATCAAATCAGAAGGTTTCTTTGCTGTAGGATGGCACTTCTAATCACAGAAAGACACTGATAGGCAGAACCACTCCAGAACAGTAGGCAAAGTGTGTTCACCTGAGGTGGGGAGACCCTAGGTCAAGTCCCAAGACTGACTCAAACAGAGGCTTCAATGACTTAGAAAAACCAAACTGAAACCAAACACAAACATAGAAAGAAGAAAGTAAAAGGTTGTTTTGTGAAAAAATAGGACTTGTGATTTTCTGTTTTCAGAGAGCAGCTCTTCTCTCCTTTATCCAGGGTAGCAGTGGAACAGGACAATCCATGTGATGGAAGAGTCTAGATAAAAGTAGGTACCAAGGGCCAGCCTGGTGAGGCATATGAATGAAATGCATTGGAGTCAGCCTGCTTTCTGACAGGTTGGAGCTGATTCTTCGCAGAAGCAGCCTATTTGGAACAGCTCAGTAGTTCAGATATTCAAAAGTGACTGTACTGCTGTGAAGGCCTCCTGAGTTCAGAAGCTGTAAGGCTGCGTTCCCCTACCACTTGGCTCTGCACAGATCTATTTCATCAAACACCTGATTAATCCACAACCTATATAAACCACACAAATAATCAGGAGACAAATGCTGCTTGTTTTTTCTGGAGGTCATGTAGCTTTATATGGACTTCAGAAATTCACTGTTTATTTCAACAGACCACAGGACACAAGTTTGAAAACATTTAAACAATTATTCCCTACCTTTCTAGATTGTAACTAAATACTGATATTTTTTTCTGTTAAGGCAGGCCTGCCAATACCAACCTTAAAAGGTTTTCAGTCCTTTACTTCAGCTGTGGTCTAGAAAGTTTTTTTCTGTTATGTCTCAGAAATATACACTGGTTGTATTATGAATATCAGGATAATCAAAATAATTGTTCATTAAAATATTGTTGTCTTGCCCTAGCAGACAGGTTGTATTTTTCTTATATATGAACTGTATCTTTACATAAAGAAGGCGATGTGATCTGAACTTCCACACTCTGTGTGTGCACATGTGTATGTGTAGACAACAGGGAGACAAATTATGAAGTTTTTGCTTTCAGCAGCTGGCAAAATTTACAGCAACCTGTGGAAGAAGCAATTGATTAATTCTGCACTTACTGCTATCAGTGCACTTACCGGTGTCATCATCAAAGTCAGAAAGGATGCATTCAATACCATCCTCACTGCTGGCTGACTGTTCCTGCGCTCTTCGGGGCAAGTTAACCAGCCGACCACTGAGGAAGATGGGTTTCAAGGGCATTTTATAGATTTTGGCTAACAACTTGGGGAGGGTAGTGGAGAGGAGATAGAGAAAAAAAAGAGAAGATAAGCATATATATGAAAGTTTGTAGAAGCTATCACATACAGCACAAGTACGTAAAATAAAATAAAAGCTACGAAAACACAATTAGAGGCCAGAAGATTAGAGGAAACACCCCAGCATTCCAATTGTTCCAGATTTGCCCCAAGCTTCAGATAAGTTTTCATGGTACGAATAAGCTGCTTCTGTGTTTCAGAGGGTGTAACCCGTTGCTCTTAAGATCTGGGCATTCTCAAGTTGTTTTTTTGCCCCTTTTTTTTTGGGGGGGGGGGGGGGGGGGGGGGGGGGTTGGTTGGTTTGTTTGTTTTGTGGTTTTTGGTCTTTTGTTTGTTTTTGTTGTTGTTGTTGTTTTGATTTGGTTGGGGTTTTTTGTCTTTCATTCCTAACATTGTTTACAGTTACTGTTTAAATAAGAATGAATTTAGCTTTGTATATGTTACTACTAGGTTTTGATTGTTCACATTTTCCCACAGGTTCCCTGGGTGTTTTTATTTCATCAGTTTTCCCACCATTAATTGGCCTACAAGATATGATATTCCTTCAGATATAGTGACTGACCATTTGGCAGTGCAAGTTATTACCATCAGGGTCACCACAGACTTTGCTGGGTTCATGCAAACCATCTCATGACTGATGCAGAGCCTGTAGGCTAGAACTGTTTCCTTCACCAGATTAGTGCCTGTATGAGATTGTTCATCATACCTGAGAACATCTCCTGAGGTAATCAAGCGCAGGAAGGCACAAGTCTGTAGATGCAGATCCTGATCCTGGCACACAGTCACCCATCTCCTTACAGTCTACTTCCCCTGGGGACAGAAAAGGCAGCATTGGGAAGAACAGAAGAATATAAACAAACATAGAATTCTTTTTCCTTTTTCATTCACTTATGCCTTAATACCTGAACAGAAGCCAGAAAACATTCTTTGTTTGATCATCTTAGATGACAACCAGATGACCCCCACACAAACAATACAGTAATACTGGTCACTGCTGGCCCACAAACTTGTATATGAATAAATGTTTTGATACAGATATGCCTATTTAACGACTCTTCAGTAAAGTGTTTGGGAGTTCTTATAATCATATATTATATTATCTGGTATATCGATCCACTTCACTTTATTCCAAGGGTATTGTAATTACTTGCTCATATATTCTTATTCTTTGCTCAATTACTATACTCATTTTTTTCCTATTCATTTGTACCTCAGTGCCCTGGAAAGTTTTTATAGCACAAGTTCTTCCTTTTAGTTTATTTAGTGCTTAAATACATCGTTTTATATTTTGTGCTACTATATTTCCTTCTGCTGTCTAATTCAGGTGTCAAGGTCTCACAGTTTCAACTGTATGATATATATCCTCAGGCTAAAAACTGCTAGTATTACCAGCTCTATGACATCAGCAGACTCTCTCTTTCAGGTCAGCTTCATTAAGTGAATTCAATAAGCAGAGCAGTTCCAAGGCATCCTGCTGCAGAGCTCCTCTCTGGATAACTCCATTCATTCCACCATTTTCCTGTCTGCACAGTCTGTTTTCCTCCCCTGTCAGCCAGTGTTCTGTCCACCTTAGAATACTTGGCTTACAACCATTTTTCCATTTTATCCAACTACTTTCAATTCAGTGCCAAATTTGAAACTTTACTAAATGCCTATACACATAAACATTCTGTTGTCTTAAGAGCTATTCCTCTCAGAAAAACCACAAGATAAATATTAAATCCTTTTATTAAGTCCTACTTTATTCTCCTTTCACTATATTTATTTGTTTCTTCTATGCCCTTAATGATTCCCTCCATAACGTATTTTAAAGTTTTGTCCACTATTGAGATCAGCCAAGTCAGCCAGTGAAGTTTGAAACCTTTAGTTCTACAATAAAATGCACACATAGTATGGTATTTGCTGAAGTATCCCATAGTCCTACACCTTTAATTAAAAAAAACATCTTGCTTTTTGACATGTGACCACAAAGGGGTCAAAATTATCTCATGTAACTAAGAAACCTAAAGAAACATAAAGACAGGTTTTTGAAGTCTCCAGAAGAAACATGAGTTCCCTCTATTGGTATTGGACATGCAAGTTTATTTCTCTTTTGTAGTAATTATGGTCTGTTATCACAAGTTGAATTCTGCCTCCATTTAAATCAATGGTGAAATAGCTTAGTAAGATAAGAGTAAAGACTAGATTTGCTGCAGTTAGGTGCTTCGTTTAGATCAAAGGGAGTTATTTACAGACAGAAACCTCTGTGAATCAATATACATATAGAAACCAAAGGTCTAATTTTACCACTCATTAAAAGTTCTGTAATTTAGATAACCAAAATACCCCATCATTGTCACAGTTCAATGAAAAGTGTCGAATTCTAATGATCAGGGCAAGCATGGGCGATCAGAATGACCCTGCATTTCTCTTTGTTCTGAATTTTGGCGAAGCACCACAATTACTCTGCAGGGTCACCTTAGCATGATGTTCTTGGTCTCTGCTGCCCTCAGTAACACAACACAAAGCACAGGGACAGTGGTGTCAGTTGCAATGCTCAGGACCTCACAGAAGGTTCGGCAGGTTTTCAGCAGTGCATATGCCAAACTACTGCTGCTGAGGTGGGCAAGGATATAAAGGAGACGTGCCTTTGACCTCTGAACATAAAACATACCCTATTCTGTGGCAGACACTCCCTGGTGTCTCTGCACAACGCCAGGCCATTTCTGCAATATTCTAGGTGGTGGGTTTGCTTCACCTTTTATTATTTAAATTAATGTAAGCAAGTTCTGCTGCAAATTAAGATCAGATGAAGCAGATACTTAATAGTGAGATGCATTTTTGCTGCTATAAAAACTTGAAGAACTGAGAGTATTAAAAATGTTTGTCAAATAATCCCTCAGTCTCGATTTTATTTTTTTTAAGCATTGTGGACTCATGTTCTTCATTTTCTCTCTCTCTTCTACCATACTATGTATTACACAACTGAATTATCCTCTTCTTCAGGATCAAGTTTGAAATACCCTGACTTAATAGGAAAGGAAAATATTTACCCAGTCCTTTGACAAACTTCATAAGGCACATAATATAACTGGTGGCAGCATTGGCAAAGACCTGGATGCTGTCTGTGTTTAGAAATGCTTCGAAGACATCAAACACCGGAGCCTGGCGTTTCCCTGTGGAAATAAAAATATGAGAACTCTTCCCCAGTTGCCACAAAAATGATTTTCCAACCATTTTTCAAAAATTAAATTGAATCTGTAGAATCTTTTCTATTCTGAGCAGAGACAGAAATCATCTTAAAAGTAAAACCTTCTCTTGCTCCTGAGGCAACTCATGTAGCCTTTCGTAGAAAGAGATACAGAATCCCTCCTTTGCCTAATCTATGACAAATACTAGTGTATGCCTGTCCAAATGGTAAGAGCAGGTTTGAGCTCTTGAACTCAGTTCAGTAGCTAATACTTCTGTTTGGTGGAGGTTTATGTTTATTTTCTAGTTCAGTTTTTGATAACTGCCAAGAGGACATCAATCACACAGAAAACTATTCAGACCACACAGTAACAAAATAGCCTTGTTTTTCCCAAGTAGATTATCAATCTTCAAAAGCTGTGTACACCTGCATTTAGCCATCAGTTATAACAGATCTCAAAGACAAAGTTTAGGAAGAAACCCATATCCCTTACACATGACTTGTAACATTTAAAATACCTTTGAATGGGGCAAAAGAACAGAATGAAATTATTTTCCCCTATTACTCCATTTCCATACAAGCAAACATCTCTGAGAGGGGTGCACATTCTTGCAGCACTAGCAATCTGAAAATCTTGTGATCAAACTACCTGGACAAGCACTTGTCTAGATTATCACACTAAGTTACCATGATATTTAAGAGCACTAGGTTTCACACAATAAGGAAGACAGTCCACATGAGACATGCTGGTTGTATACAGTCTGCTTCCCTTTCTTGAGCAGGACAGTGACCAGGGCTCAGTCAAGCTCAGCCTCCACTACTGTGTTGCTCGAAATTATTCATGTAGGTTTGAAGCATTTCTTTCTCATTCTACTCATCTGTCAGAATCTGGAGGCCAAAAAGTCAGAACAATACCTCTGCTTTCCCTTCCCCTTTCAACTAAGAAGTCAGATACTTGAGTTCAGTTCTGGAGTATTGCAGTGCCACTGTTCAGTTAGGGCATTTAAATATATTTAGTTACTGTGTCCCCCAGGGAATCTAAAATACATATGGAACAGTCATTGCAGTAAGTCCTTACCCATAGAGTATTCTCCTACAAGGTACTCTTTAACCTCTGACTTGCTGCTGCTGTGCACTGTTTCCAGGGCACTGAATAGGGGTCTCCATCCTGACTGGATCTGGGTAGAACACATTTCCACCAACTCTCCTATAGAGGTGACCACCTGCAGACAGTGTAAGAGGGGTTAAAAGAACAAAATCAAAAACCAGAACTGATATATAGATGGATCTTCAGAAGGAATGACAATGTCTTCAAACAGATTCCTAGATTTCACTAAGTCTAGACTAATTTATTATTTAAACTTCTTTAGATAATAGAAAAGCTTTATTTAATTGCTTTAAAGCCAGGTGTACTGTCTCTGTGCTGTACCACAATGCTGGCTTAGGTAGGCAGAGCACTCTCAATTCCTTGAAGATCATTAAGGGACAGCATTTGAAGGGAATTTGAGAAACATTCAGGTGGACCAAGTGCACTCTGGAAACCACTCTTCTTACGGGCATGGTAGGCCAAATACAGACACCCCGATCAGAACTGACTTGCCTGGTCTTGGACATCCTCATCACACAGCTCTAGCTGCATGATGCGCTCAAAGGGGCGGAAAAGCGCCTCGTTAAAGTGAAAGTGAGAAGGCTCATTCCAGTCCATCAGCACTTCAGTCAGGATGTCATGGATGAAGGAGACAGCCTTCCGAGACACATGCCTCTCCTTATGACAGGCAGCCTGCAGGGAAAGAAGAAGTATTAGAGTATGTGCAAGAGAAAACATTTGGTTTTAGTGAGACACTTTCAAGGGAGGTAAGCACTTCATGTTGCTGAACCCTAAAAGTGGCTTCACCACTGATGTTACTAGGGATCCCACTACACTGAAAATGAGGGAGTACTGCCACGGAAACAGATGACTGAGACTCTGAGTTGCTGGGAGTTCCACAGATGCATGAAGGTTTGTAAACAATTCCAAAAGTACAGAGTTAAAAATAAATAAATTAAACACTAAACCCCACAGAACAGAACTCATGTGGAACACTGTCTTTTGTTTCTACTGGGTGACCATTTTTGCCTTCAAAAAGGGAGTTTCTGCAAATATCCACCATACCTATGTAGGCATGAACAAGTGCCACTTACTTGGCTATTTATGGAACTTCAAGGTTCTTGACACTTTTGGAAGAACTGTTATAAAATTAAAGAACAGTGAATCTGAATATAAAGTTACCATTTTAAGCAACTATGTAGGTTATCCTTTCTGTGATGTTATTTTTTACTGATAATGCCCTCATCTTCACTGAAGTCAACCCAAAAGTCTGATCACTCCTGCATCTGAAAACATAGACGGTACTTGAATTTAAAACTGGTGCGGGATCTTAAAAGACCCTAAAGTGTTCAAAACATGCAAAGTATTTAAAGATATCTCAAGGTGTTATACAAAGGCAAGGAGAATGCTGGTTTTCAAGATAAAGGGCTGTAAAGCATACAACAAAACCATTCTTTGTTATTTTTACTTCACTTTAGGGATTCCATTGAGACTTCCTGATGTGTGATCTCTGCTGTGAGATGGTCCACATATTTCACAAGTCAATGAAAGAAAGTGCTATGGTAATTTACTAAACAGCTCATCTTTAGACTTCAGATAAGCATGCTTCCACCAGACCTGGACAAATGACACTACACACCTCATCAACAGAAAAAAAGTACTGCACATTTATTCATACCAATGATACAAATCCAAAAGCTCTAAGAAGCCAAGACACCAGTATCTCATCAAAAAAGACTGAAAATTCGACTGAGGAAATGTCATTTGTTATGACTGAAATCCATTTTGTGTCTGCTACTGGCATGCCACTGAGCAGTGTTCACCAGGAAGCAGAAGGAAAGGGAAAAATGTCATAATCCTTCCAGCTGAGCTGGTTTTATGCAGGAAAAGAAACCTGCATGCTTTTAGGGGAAGACTTGATGGAGGAGTTACTTATAGCCTCCTGGTGTGGTTTCAGTTTTTTCACCAGACACATTTTTCATCATATTGAAAAAATCCAACACCCTGTCCCTGGTCCTGCCCATTTCAGTTACTTAAAAGCACAGTCCTTTGTGGCAGTATTGCAGTATATGACACAGTTTATACAACACCTAGCAGATTTGAAAACGTTGAGGGTTGTTATACATTTTAAGAGCTGCCAAGCCTTCTCCATCTTTTTCACCTCTATCATCTCTTCCACACATTCACATTTTTGTTCCCCATTCCTACCTCTACAAGGTGAGGTGCCACCAGGCTCCAGCAGCGCATGAGGTGGAGCAACGGGCGAGATTTACTCCTTACAATTCTGAGCATGGCATCACCAAGTCGGAACAAGTGAAGTGCACTTCTCCTGTCCTGGGTAGATTTTACTTCCCCTACAAGAAAGTATAAGAAAATAAATGGAAGCTAAGCATCAGCTGTTCCTCCATCGGTAAATGTCTAAATTGGAATTGAAATCAGGTTGAAAATTATTTCTTAAGTCAGGAGGGGTTTAAGGAGGGATGAGAAAAAGGAAAAAAAAAAAAAAACCCAAAAAAAAACCCAAAGAAAAACGCAGCCTATACCTGTGTAAGTAAAAGAACAAGAGATGGATCCATGTTTTAAGAACAACTTATTAAACATAATTTATTTTGATTTAAGTGATCACTCCTGTTTTTTGCAAACGTATTAAAGACAAAGTCCTAGAGAAAAACTGCAGAAAAGTTAAGCAAGTAGTTAAATAATTGATAGTAAGACTCAAAATGGTAGTTACAAAAGCCTTTGGTGACATCTACAGGAAAGAATATAAAATGCAAATTATTTAGTTTGGGTACTTAATTTTGTATTCCTTATCAAGCAAAGGATACAAAGAACAGAATGTGAGAAAATGCTTTTCTGTTCCCCAGTCACTTGTTATTTGCTGTTGAAAGGGATTCATCTTCCATTGTTCTTATAAAATTTGGAAAGACATTTCATTTCCTCATTAAACATATACTGGTGCTTTTATCTCTGATGAGATATATAATCAGGGGACATACCACTTTTAAAATAAAAAATTGCACTTAATTGCTCTATCCCGATTTTAATTTCATTATTGCTTACTACTGTTGATTGACTACTACATACATGACAAGAGGATAGCTATTAAAACTAGTTATGAATGTTGAGGTCTGGAGACAAAGCAAGAGCAAAAAACCAATCAACTTGAAGTGTCATATCGGCAAATGACAAACAGCACTTCAGGGAAAGGGGAAACCGATTAAACTGGAGACATATATCAGATAAAATCCATGTCTGCTACAGGGCAGAACAAAACCTGTATGAGTAATTTAGCTTCTACAGGCACAGTATAAATTTAAGTGAAAGATCTTCCTTTGTGCTCAATCCTTCTGATCTATTTGAGACAGTGATGAAAACAACCATTTGTACCATAAGGTACATGCCCCATCCACTCTGTTGGGGAAGAGCAAGCAGGACAAATCCCACTGCTTTATTTAACACTCTTCATTTGTGTGCTTTGTTCACCTATTACCCATTTTCTGAACACTTCTGAAGTTATCCCACTGTCAAGCATCTAACCTAAATCCACTGTCTTAGGTCCACATTCGCTCAAGTTTCCATACTGGACTAGGCTCCAAAGTGAAGTTGTGATTAAGTATCTGTGGATAATTAAAACCCCCAAAGTCCAAGAATTAAATGAATGCTCTCTGAAGTGCTTCAAAGCAGATGTAGATGTGGTCCCTGCCTCAAAAAAATGCTAAGCCTTTTCTAAAGACTTAGAATTGTTCCTACAGAGAGATCTTGTTAGACTAAATTCTGTGTTTTATTTATACCTTGAAATTTCAATTGGAAAAAATCAAAACTGTAAGGACACATAGTAAGTCCTGTAAGCAGTACAGTTGTATATGAAACACTTTGTAAGGGATCTTCAGGTGACTTACCTGGCATTGCTAGTGAGTAATCAACTGTATCTGTGACTGAATGGAAAAGCTGAGCCTGAGAAGCCTTCTTGAGCTGGTAAAGGAAGCCTGCCAGTGCCGTCAAGTTTAACTTGTCAGCAGCATCTTCAAAGAGCCTATAAGTAAAGAACAGAGTCCAACTGAAAAATTAATGAGATGCAGACTTCAATGTGTATGTAAGAAGAAAACTCTTATCTGTTATGGCTGCTATGTGTGGCCTTTGATGACACATTGGGTTATTGAGGGTTTTTTCTTTTATATAGTACTACAGAAAGACTTCAATCCAGAAGCCTTATTAATTGAAGGACTGCTGTGGGACCAACCAGAATCTTTTGAGATCCAACTATGGCACTACAACAAAAAGTCACTTTTTCAAAGCAGCTCATGGACCACTAATGAAAAAACCAAACCGTTAGAACATTCCCAATCCTCACAACATAGATCATCATAGCTTCACTGACAAACACCAGTTTGCTCCATCTGAAGTCACAGAGCCTTACATGAAAAACAAATGAATTCAAGTCTTAGATCTAAAGTTATTGTACCTGAATTGCTATTTTGGAACATTGTACTGGTTTTGGCTGGGGTAGAGTTAATTTTCTCACCATGCCTAGTACAGAGCTATGTTTTCATTAAACTACAACAAATATAAGCCAGAGTCCTTATTTTCAGCTGCAGTGAGCCCTTCAGATTTACCAGTTAAAATCTGGACACTTAAAAATCAAACATGCTTACATAGGAAGTGGGTTCCACAGAGACTACAGTGAAATTTCATATGGTGCAGCCAGAAATTGACAAAAATACGATCTTCTGACATTGCTTTTCATGAAAAACTTTCTATTGTCCTAGGAAACTGGAGATTGAGTCCTAATAAATGTGCACACTGAAGTAAAAGCGTAGATATCAAACCTGCCTCATTAAGTACTGCTATTCTCTGCTCTTCAGAACCAAGTTGTATTGTGAGCTTCCTAAATAAAAGATACTTTCCATGCCCAGAGTCAAACTTCTACAAGCAGTTCATGCATTACTTTTGGATCTGAATTTACAAATAACAGCTTCCTATGGGCAGAGATCAAGATGTAAAATGTCATCTGGAGAAAAAAAGATGATAATTACAAGCATGCAAACCCAGCAAATTTTCAACTCTAGCCTGGGCTGCTTAAAAAATAGCAGAAATAACATAAAAGTTTGTGACACATATCAGTTAGCAGACCATGATGAAGGGACACTTAACCTAGACACTCTGTGACCATGCTTGGTGGTTCTTTCTCCTCTGGACACACTGGGGATACCTGAAAAACTGTCCACACAGTCCTGACAGAAGCAGCTGCTTTCTAACTGACACAGTCTTATCACTTAGTCCTTTCTTGTCAGGATAAGACACCCACTTATTTTGTTTGCTTTACTGAATACAATAGATTCATTCACATGCAAGAAATAAATCCATCACTCTCAGGATGCATTTGATTTATGTGGCATATTCACTGCTGTGCACAGACATACTCAGCTCAGTAATTGCAGGGCAGGTACTGCAGAGATGAAAAAAAAAACAGTCTTTTAGAAACTGCTGGTTGTGACAAACATGCAGTCCTCTTGTGAAATTCAGCTGAAGCAAGTGGCTGCAATGAACAAAGATTAGACCAACTGCAGCAGAAAAAAGGTCATTTTGGTACTGTTTTGGGAACAACGATTCTGGTTCCTGACAGCACTGTTTTTACCTGTCAGCTTGTGTGGAGAGCGTGAGAACAGCCTTGGCAGCACTGGTCCCACATAGCAGACTGCCTCCACGGAATTCAAAAGCTCTGCCCTTACTGTTGTCCTTGATGAGATCCTGGATAGAAACTGGCTGAATGACAGGATGGCTGCTCAGGGTGCTCTCTGGCTCGGGGGTGAGTGCCTGAGGAGAGTCACCAGGTTCAGAGTCCAGGTGTAGCCCTCCAGGTGCCTGCTGTGACTGGGTGATGGTAAGGGAGGGCTGGGAAGCACCATCACTGAAGTGGGTGTGCTCCAGAGTGCTGATGTATTCGCATACCCTGAGAACAAAAAGGAGAAGTGAGAGACGAATAAACACCCCAAAACATCAACTCCTCCTCCCACTAATCACAGGCTCACTGAAGAAATGCTTGGGTCTGTACTCCAGAGTACTCTTGTCTACCACACAGCCCCATAAGTGGGAGAAGCCAACTGACATGGAAACCTGCTGCCAATTCGCAGGCACCGATTTCTACATCTGAATCACATACAATGCACAGAACATTTTCCTCAAACCATGAATAGACAATCTTTAACTCTCAGACCACACATGGATAACCTTTCTTCTTACAACCTTTGACCTCCCATGTGCCTAGATAGCATATAGATTGGTGGAGGTGCCGCAAAAGCCCATTTAGATTCCTGGGTCTGGTACAGTCTTCTGGTAGCTTTGAAGTTTCTAAGTAATGATTTTTGTCTCTGAATAGTGGTGGAAAACTGCACCATCTTGTCTTTTACAGATGTTGGCAGTTAATTCAAACACTGTTTATATAGAACGCCCACAGAGTCTATCAAGCCCTTTTTCTCAGTCCGTTACTTTCAGGCAACGTAGTATAAATTCTGATTATTTTTTGAAAGCTAGTAAGTACCTGAACACATGAGGCCAACAGTCTTGATTGTGGCTTCCCATCTCCAGACCCACATTAAGGACTGCATCCATACACAAAACATGAGCAGTGTGCAGGCAGACTCCCTGCATTTTCCCCATCTGCTCCAGTTTCTGCTCCACTTTCTGTTTCACTGCAGCATGGGAAAAAAAAATAAGTTTCTCCAGCTTTTAAGCAAACACTGGTGCGTATACAGGGTGATGGCAAAGTATTACACACTGAAAGCTATAAAATCCATGAATTTAGACAAAAAACAAACCAGAGAAACCCATTTCTTCCTAATAAACTTAAGGTAGTTTTAAAATAAAAATCCCTTCTGACTGATCCTATATAGAAGAAGAAAAATCAATGCTAGATTCACATCTTGTTGCCCACAGAACAGTAACAGATTGCCAGTGACATTACATATTTCTCTTCAGAGACAGTTGGCTGGCTATTTACCTATTTTTAACAAAATCTTCTTTGCTATGGAAAAAAAAGCATTTGTGGATTTCTTATCTACTCTCATACATAAGTTTCACCAAAGAGTTTTTGTTAATGGATACGCTTTTCAAAGCAAAACTAATCTTGATCTGAATTACAAGCATTTGGACCCATTTTTTCCTGAGAATCCTTGAAAAGCTTAATTTTCATGCTGCATTGGATCAAATTTTGAAGCTTTGCAAGCTTACACAGAACAGATCTGTTGGGCCTCTGGCCTACTGCCTCCTCTTTGCTTCAGCATGGCCTGGCCAACACACTGCAGTCATACCTAGCAGAGCGATCGAAAGCCTGTTTTAGTTCAGTTTTTTTCAGCTCTGTTTTCTCTACTAAGACACCAAATTTAAGTGCTAAGTAGGGTCATTCGTGCAACACTGTGTTTTGTTATGGGTTTCTTGCCATTATAAATCAGGTATAATCAGACAAATCTTATGTACTTCTCCAAACAGTCACTGGAGACAACAACTGACTTTATTGACTTCCACTGATGGTGGAAGTTTGAGTGGTGGTACAGAGATGCAGAACTTTCTAAATGTTATAAAGATACCATTTTTTATTCCATTTTCATTTAACATGATTCAGAAACAGTTTTAAACATCTGATGATCTGATGAAAGACAATCAAGGATGCATACACAGGACAGGGAGAAGGACACAAACTCAGCTTATATTACCACCCAACACATAAAAAACCCCAAATAGTTTGTTTTTTTGATGCCCTTTAGTTGTACTAGTATCACAAGGCTTGAAAAGCACACACTAAAAAATGTTTTGGCTTTTCTGTTGTTCCACTGATTTCAGTTCCATTTTAAATATAATTAGTGCAACATAATGTTAAGAACCTAGGACAGCAGAACATGTACTGAAGACATCCCATATGCCTGCAAGTGAATGGTGTTCAGCAGAAGAATGACAGAGGGGAATGCCACTATGTGTGGCAAAGTGCTTTCCAGTTGCACTTCTGCAGGTAATATTAGTTAGGTAATTTAATCACACAGTTACCTTGAGCTATAGTATCACTGGGTTCTTGGATTTCTTTTTCCTCTTTCTCTTCTTGGACACAGGAAGCAGCAGCCATTTGGGCAAGAGCAGATGCACAGTTAGCAGCAACTCCTGTAAAGCAACAGCACAGTTACTGGTTGACCAGCATTTCCTCCCCAGTCCCATGCAAACTCAGCAAGAGACAGTGTCAAGGAAAGTTGGCTGGCTATATCTACATTGTAGGGCAGATGCACTCTATGTGAATTGCCACAATCTATGTTCCTATCCAAAACTGGAACAGCAGGCTGCATTTTTTTCTCCCAAATTCCTTCAAGGAAAGTTACCATCCTATTTTATGAGTCTGTCAGGACATCCCACATGCAACAGTACCTAGAGCACAGCTCAGCCGGGCTGCCCTCCTCAGTCCATCCAGACTCACGCAGATGGAGTCCTTCTCCTTTTGGTTCTGCTCCTTGGCTCCTTCTGCTCCCAGGATGAAGGCCAGCCCCTTGGAGCTGCCTGCCATGCGGCCGGTCAGTGGGGTGGACAAAGTGTCAATCAAGTTCTTCCAACAGCCAATTAAAAGGTATCGGGCAAAAGCAACTCCTGGAGTGGGAAAAACATCACTACTACTACTGGAAAATGTAGTAGTAGTAACTACTACAACTAGACATAGAGCAGCTTTATCATCAGTGGTAAAAAACCAAGTCACATTTGTCCTTTGTAGGCTGAACGAGTAGTTCATGTAGAATGTACTGATATACCTTCCTCAGCCCTTAAATTGTTATTCTACACAATTTATCCAAATATACTTTCGGTATATAACAATCCACTGCTGGTAGACACACTTGCACTTACAGTACAGTCTTAATACCTGCAATAACAGAATCATCTGTCTTCCGGTTTTGGGAAAGAGGAGATTGAGCTGAAGCAGATGACATCAATTGGCCACCAATTGCACTGCTTCCCAAGCCATCAATGTCTGCCAGAACATTAAAAAACACATCAGATTACTATTTGACACACAGATGGTACAAGGAAAGTATCTCTTACTGGCTCTTTGTTCAAGTAGGTGCTATCACTCCTGACTTCTCAGGCTTTTTAATTACTCTTTCTGGCAGGTTACTGAAACTTTGGCATCAACATGAGTAGTGGCATTTTATGTTTTGCCCATAATAACCAGTGTTTTGTTGAAGAGGGGAAATATCCCACTCTCAAAAGCTGCCTCCCCACCACCCTGCTCCCCAAGTTACACAGTGAACAGAACTCCCAGCAAAGATTTACTGGTATTTCTTACAGTTGAGAACCTATCACATGCTTAAATCTCTGCATTTCTTAGTATAAAATTTTAAATCTTGCTAAATCCTGTATCTAGATGTTCCCAGACCTCAGTTCGAGTCCTCAAGATGCACTGGAATCCTATGTCTTATATGCAATTTTTAGTAGATCTGTGTAGGTCCAATCTCAACAACAGAAATACAACCCTTTCTCCAACACAACAAAAGATTAGCTTTTCACAGGGAGTTTAATATTAGGGACACCAGGCTGATTTATAGCAGCCGCTTTTCCACACACTTCATGGCTATTGTTTTTCCAAAGTGTTTCTTTCAGCTTCTCAGCTCAATAGCTAAAGGTAATACTGAGTTCAGTAAACTCAGCAAAAAACTTTCAGAGCAGTGCCCTTTGATTACCAGTTAATGGCTTGGTTGAAGCCAGGGTTCTCCCTACATATACTGTTTTAATTACATACACATTAAAGCAGACAGTGTATTTTATAGCAATACAATATCATAGCCATCTTGCTGTCATTCAACTAAAACAATTTAGTTTCTTTCCTTCAAATGAAGCTATGGATTGTTTCTAAGCATTTGTTAGAGGTGCTCCAGGTTTTCAGTTACTCTATAGTGCCATTTGGCATATCCCTGGCATAGCACAAATCTGAACCAAGGGGAGTCTCATCTGTGGAAGTCTTCCAGTATCAGATGCCACTATTTATTTTTCTACTGCACCACAGGCACACTGAAGTGGCTTTGCTATGACATCAAGAAAACAGCAGCCTTATTGCTTATCATTAAGTCTACCAGAACTGAAGCTGACAGAAATAAGAGGTGTTTTGATTCAATGAACAAAAAAAACTCTCCCTGTGTCCTGCAGACAGGTTTGATTTTTTTTAAACCCACACTTCAAAAGCATTCTGATGATCCAAGCCAAACATTTAAATACTTGCCACAGCTAAGTCCGGTTGCTTCTCTACTGACAATTTCCTGAAACACCACGTTTTGTATGTAATGCAATGAAGCAGTGTATCTGCATTATGTAGTTTTAGTCATGTTTTTTGAACTTAGCCTTGCCACTATAATATAATACTGACCAGTCAGCATGCTGATAAGTGGAAGACTGTGCTCCTCAGGGCTTCCCCAGTATCCAGCTTCCCCCAGCATGTTCCTTTCTAGTACCTGGTGGTACAGTTCTTCAACCCAGGCCTGGGAAAAAACCATCAACACTCCACTGGACTGGACCTGCTTCATGAACTCCTTCTGCAGGGAACCAGATGTAAGACAACAGTAAGCCCTACAACATGAGCTTCAGTTGCCAAATCTACTCTGAGTAAGAAGCTGCAGGAATAGAAATGAAGTTATGCAAAGATCAGAATTAACTGAGGATTGAAATAATATAATTGTTAAGGCTGGAAAATTTCTTTAATATAATCAAGTCAAACTGTCAATCCAGCACCACCACCATGTTCACTACTAAACCATATCCTCAAGTGCTATACACACACACTTTCTGAACACTTCCAGGGATGGTGAATTTACCACTTCCCTGGACAGTCTGTTCCAATGCTTTAAAACTCTTTCCATGAAAAAAATTTCCTAGTATCTAGTCTAACCCTCCCCACCACAACTTGAGGTCTTTTCCTCTCATCCTGTCACTTGTTACCTGGGAGAAGAGACTGATCCCTACCCCACTACAACCTCCTTTCAGGTAGCTGCAGAAAATGATAAGGTCCCCCTGAGCCTCCTTCTCCCCAGACTAAACAACTACAGCTCCCTTAGCCATTCCTCATAAGACTTACTCTCTGGACCCTTTACCAGCTCCACTGTCCTTCTCTGGACCTGTTCCAGCACCTCAATGTCTTTCCTGAAGTGCGGGGCCCAAAACTGAACACAACACTCAAGGTGCAGCCTCACCAGTGGTCAGTACAGGGGGACAATCACTGCCCTAGTCCTGCTGGCCACACTACTGCTGATACAGGTCAGGACGTTATTGGCCTTCTTGGCCACCTGGGCACACTGCTGGCTCATGATCAGCACCCCCAGGTCCTTTTCTGCCAGGCAGCTTTCCAGCCACTCTCCTCCGAGCCTGTAGAGCTGCACAGGGTTGTTGTGACCCAAGGGCAGGATCTGGCACTTTGCCTTTTGGAACCTCACACAACTGGCCTTGGCTCATTGATCCAGCCTGTCCAGATTCTCCTGTATGTGCCTCTACAGTGGAGAATGACACGAACAAGGAGCTCTCCCTTCTCCTATCGCAGTTAATGCAAATCATAATGACAGTCCTTGGACAGTGACAATGGGACATGCTGATCTCACACTATTTCCTCAAGGTAGGAGTAGAATCTCAAATCCAATAAAAAGAGGTTGTGGCACCTAACTCTGCCTGTCCAGCAATTGGTCCCTTCTGCATGAACAGTCATCACAGATGAACTTTTGTCCAATTATACATCAGAATGATCTCCAAAAATACTTTGGTCATGTTGAGGTCTATTGTGTACAGTGATGCCCCTAGAGAATGTTCTGAGCCACAAATTTGCACTTGCAGCAGCTGCAGAACATACCAGAACCAAGGATGATGTAAACTCCACTTGTTTTTAACATGATCTCGATTATAAATTCTCTTACACTGGAAGCTCAGCAACAATGATATATTTTGACATAATTTTTGTTGCTGTTGTTCCATATACCACAATTTATTTTTTTTTTTTTTAAGAAAACTCTGAAAAAACTTCTCTTTGGCAACTTGGTTGAAAAACACAGATTCACTGTTCATAACTCTTGCAGGCTTCAAAACTCTTTAAAAAGCCCAAGAAGCTGAGGAATTCCATGCGTCATGAAAATCATAATTTCACATTATTAAAATGCAGTTATTTTCCACTTTAACTTCTCATGTCTTCAACTATGGAAATACAAATCAAGTATCTAGCAACAAATTTGTCATTGGGCTCAAAAGTAGTTGCAAGATGAAGGTATGTTTATGCCCACTATCAAGAGACAATACTTGCCATATCACATGATGCCAAGGAAGATCTATTCTGAAAACAGTTTACCCATCAAAATGACTACGACTTCAATGACAATCAGTAAGCAGCATTCATTCCCCCCAAATTACAGAGAAGCTGTGCAATTCAAATGCACGACATTTATCATGCAAGATTCATAAGCAGTCTGGAGAACAGCCTCATTTGCAATTACTATTTCTCCACTTAGCAAGCAGCCTGAAGGCTTTATGTGTGGGCTGGCTTACGTGAAGGGAAGCAAAATAATTTTTTTTTTTTTTTAAAGAGTTTTCCCATATTCCCCAACTCACCAGCAACACAGGGGCTTGGGCAGGCTTCTTCCTGTAGTAATCTGAGTTGGCCAATTTCAGGTTGAGCAGCAGAGTGTAATGTGATACCACGTAGAGACTGTCTGCATTCATTAGAGTCTGGAAGTTGAAATTTAGGTTTCCCTCAAATCCTGGTGAGTGCATCATACCTAACAAAAACACCATGTGAGCTCTCACATTTTACACAGATTTTTCCTGGAAAAAAATATCAGAAACTATTCCTAGCATTTTGGCAGCAACAGATTGCTAGAATAGTTAATGAGTCATCAGTTAAAATTACTAAATGGACTAGAACAGGGAACAGAAAAATAAGTAGTTCATCTAGAATGCAGTGCTACAAGACAAACTGAACACTCCAGTCACAGTCCAGCAAAGCAACATGCTAAATTTGAAATACTCAAAGAGCAGCAGCAAGTACAAAGCAAAGGGCAGGGTAGGTCTGCAGTGCCAACTGGAAAGATGAGGTGTGAAGGGGCAGACACAAAAGCCTGTGTACTTCACCAAGAATATTTTACCAAATCGTGTTAATGAGGTTAAAATCCCTTTTAACCCCTCTGAAAAACTGTTCTGGCTAAATCAGTTGCTGGATGGGGATTGGAGTGCTCAGCACCTTTCAACCAGGCTGTAATCATCATTCTTTCCATGGCCTAGAGTTAAGTGGACAAATACCTGGGGCCAAGCTGGCTGGAACTTGTTACAACTCCAAACCTTACTTAGTTCATACAAGACCTACTTTGTAAACAGCTGAGCACGTTCAGTTCTGTCAGACCAAGAAGCCACATGAAAGTACTCAGTAGTCCTGAAAACACTACCGGTATGAAACGACAGCCTACAACCATGCTCAGTGGCACAATCCCTTCTTCCCATGGATGGCACATACATTTTCCTCTGAGTTAGCTGACCTACTGGTAGAAAAACATAGATCAAGTATGACCTAATTAAATCTCCATGATCTATAGTTTGAGCCATGAAAAAAATAAGAAATACTAGATCCCCCCCATATGACTCACAATATTTCATGGTTTTCACATCAACTGTGAAATCCATTCATATAATGTCAATTAGAGAAAATCAAGGAGTAAGCTTTATCCTAGAGGAATGTTTGAAATGAAACAAAAAACAGCTTCCAAGGTTAGTTATGTGATGAAGCAAAGCTGTGTCACTTGTTAACTGCTACAGTGGTTTACTGTGAATATATTCCTCCCACCATAAAGCTCACACCTCTTATTAGACAAAATACAACAAACTGTTAACATTAAAAAAAAAAAATCCACACACAGAAAAGAAGCAAATGTTTTTCTTGCCTCGTGAGGGTTTGAAAGCTCTGTGCTGCTGCCTTCTCGGACTTTCCACTGTCGTCACTTTGGGGGCGTGGATAAGGTGAGTAACTGTTTGAGGGTGGATTTAGAAAGAGAGTAACTGTTCCAGGGTGGGTCTAAAAGATGAATAGCTGTTCAAGGGAGCAACCTTTGTGGAAGAGGGGTGATAGGGCTGGCTACAAACCATACCCCCACAGGCTGGCATGTGCTTGGGGTAGATTTCTCATGATGACCAGTAACCGAGAATCTTTAACTAGTACTGAAACTGCAACCACGTGCTTGAAAGTAGCCTGTAAGTAGCTCTAGTGATTTCATCATTGAAGGCAAAGATGGATCTTAACACTTCGTTGAATGGAGGATCATGATATTGATGTGGCTATCTTATCTCTCATTGATCTGATGTCTCATCTCTAAGACTAGAATCTGCTAGAATAATGAAAACCTCAAGGCAGAGAGGTATGTAAAAGAAGAAAAAAAAAAGAAAAAACACAAAAAAGCCCATTCTACTTTGCATCAAAATATTTTAAAATTTGTGCAACAATACAAGACTACAATTAAAAAGGAAGGTGTAGAACAGCACAGAAGATTGGATACTACGTAGTGGGTATGTATTTGAGCACCAAAAGTGCTTAGGAAAAATATGATCCTCAATTTCCTTTAAAATATGGGGAAATAAACTGCATTTAAGAGATTCTGTGATCTCAAAAGCAGATTAGCTGATGCTTACCAACAGAAACCTTGCCTCTAAAAACTATGGAATCAAAACTGAAAAGAGGTGCTTATTCATAAAGTGTTAATTTAGGAGTTAACTTGCTTACTTGCAAATCTTAATTTCACTATAACTCTGTTCAGCTGACTTCACTTTTTTAATGCTTATAGTCCCATGGCAGTGCCCCAAATTCCTACCTTCATTCATTGCTTTTCAAACCTATAAAAACATACTAATATTGCAGTGCTATCTAAGGACCTGGTTTGTATGAAAGACTATTAAATCATATTTTTCCCCCAAAGTGTAAGAGAAATTGAGAAATGAAATAAAGCAGCTAAATAAGGTCTCCCAGAAACACAAAAATACTGCTTCTGTACTGGCTGGCCTCAGAACTGCACCTGCTCATTTTCTCAACCCAAATTTTAAGAAATATTCAAATTTCCTAATGTATTCTTCAAGAATTATACATTAATAGGCGGTGTATATACAATGAATAGGATGAGTCCCTCTAACTTCATCATCTAAAATTTGTGCCTTGAATTGCTGGTGGTAACAAAGGACTCCTGAAATAAGGACCTCAGCGTTGCTTATAGAGGCAGGTCAGATAGGCGTCTTGGAAACTCTCCAGGGGGTGTTCCTACCCCCTGACATTTGCTTCAACTTTAGTAAGTCTCTCTAACAGGTCTTCAAACTCACAGTTCTCTCACATACACAGGAACGCAAGTTCTTGCCTCAGGAGGACTGATGGACATTTGCTTAAGATCTGAGGTACAAGGGACTGTTTCAGCTGGATTGAGTCTCATTCCAGGTATCCAACTGAAACATGAACCCCACAGATCTTATGAGAGCACAAAAGTACAACTCTGCAACAGTCACATCTCCACGAAAACACCAGGATGTCTTAATACAGTAACTTGCTGCTCTACTTTTCCATGATGCCTTAACAAGTGGCATCTTCTAAGACTACTTCCCATGGAAACATGGTGTACGTTTTTAAAGTACAGATTTAGCCATGAGGGTGGCTTTCTTAGGAAAGCGAAAGGTCTCTCTCAACAGTCTAAGTCCAAGACTAGGTATCTTCTTAAGAGATATGTACAAACCACAAATTATGGATTTAACACAGAAATTGATTTACGTTCTTCCATCTTTCTCAGTGTATTAGTCATAATGGCATTAATGCCAGCAAAAAACTCTATGTTTAGCCTTAAAAATCTGGAAGTCTCCTAAGTCTGCATCTTCCCATACTTTAAAACACTCTAAAAAGACTTAACAGAAAGAAGAGGAAAGAAACAGCATACTCATTCATGCATGAGGGAACAGGTGCACAAAAGCTGGGAGCTAGAGGTCTAGCACTGGTCTTTTAGCATAAACTCAAGATCACTTTTCTTCAGGTAAAAGAAATCCCCGTGACAGAAAGGGCATTCTTGATCGCCTCAATTAGGAAAGTAACCAAAATCATTGCCTCCTTTAAGGTACTTCCTTTCTATGATATAAAATGGCTAATGTTTCTTAAGAATACCACCCGCCATCTTCCTGAGCTTAATTGAGCAGCATTTAAGCAGGAATATCAGCTTATTTGCCCAGCTTCATATCTAAATTTTGCTGTATGATGATGGGAGGCAGCCCTTCTGACTCTGTATGAGTTTAATGTGAGGGATCACAAATGAATGAAGCAATGATTAGGAGAGAAGCAATAGGAAAGGCAATTGTGGTAAAGTAAGTTAAAGAAACAGAGAAATATATTTTAGCAAACATATCCATTTTGGTCACTGTCAGGAGAGTGAAATGCTTCTAAATATATACATATACACACACACACACACACACTTTAAATCAACAGGACAAACTAGCCTTTATGTGACTTTCTGTTTGTTTGACAAGTCAAGATCCCAAAAGTTCTAAACAGGAAAGAACTGAAGGTATTTAATCTCTTAAAAGGCAAGATTTTAATTTTTCACTTTGTCTGGGCTTTGAGTTTTGCATTTCCTGTCATACCAGACAACAAAATTAGGAAAAACAAGAGAGTGAAGAATAGTGTCTCTCCTCTTTTCCTATCCTTTTAAGAGCTTACTGCTGTAGAATTGTTATCACCTTTTTTGTGAGGTTGGCATTATTAATAGTAATGCAGCGATGTACTGAGCTACTTAAATCTCATTCAAAACAGGGGATGGTACTCCCCACATCCCTGTCATGCTAAAGGGCTGCCCCAACCTCTTTAATGACAGCACATGCAAATCTTCTCAACAGATCATCACAAAACTGTGAAGAGGTATTTTATTACAGAAAATTCCATTTCTTTATGGAAAGCCTGTTAAGAGTCAATGGATTGATCTCCCTTTGAATCAGTACCTGCATACTCAATTTGCTTTGCCCTAAATGAAGTGTGTTGCTGTGAAGGAATGTACTTTGTAAAGCCCAAACCTCCTTATTCTGGATATGTTCTCTGAAGATTAAATCCTACAGGAGGCTCTGCGTGCACTGCTGTCAGAGTGTGCATGCTGGTTAGACAGTAAGCATTTGCTTGCAAACCTGAGCAGAATGTTGAAGAGAAGCTCTGCAGTGCTCCATCCACTTCTTCTATGCTGGGAAGAGCTATTAGCCGAGGAAGGAGAGCTTCAAGTGACTGGATAAACAGCCGTGCACTGTGTTGGTCCGCTTCTTGGCTTTTCAGCAATTTCAGAGAGAGAGCAGCAGTACGTAAGGACCTGTGACCTGGACAATCCCGTGGTGTCTGCTCCTCATCAGCCAGGGAGCAATTGTCAGAGCCTATGTCTGAGACATCAGACCTGCCTGAATCCTTTTCTGCTGCCATGGAATACTGATCACATGAATCAAACTCAGTCCTAGAAAGGTCCTGGTCATCTACACTGAAGTTACTTTCACTGTATCTGGATCCATAGGACCGGGTCTTGCAATCAACTGATAAGAAATTAGTTATATCTGGATAGACTATGGTGTGGCTTCTTTGAACAACATCTGGCTGGTCAGTGGTTTCTGACTCTGGTTCTCTATAATGAATCTCTTTGCTTTCATGTCCAGCTGGAGATGGCAGTGAGTTTTTTTGACTTTCTGGATTATCCTCTGGAGTCGTCTGTCCCATATCCCCTTCCAAAGTAGTCTGACCAGTGTCTGTGGTAACACTAATGCTAATATCAGGACTCTTTTCATTTCCTGATTCCCAGGCAGGATTTTCCGAGGACAGGATGCGCCTCTGCCACCTGAAGTCAGCATCATTGATCTCCATGGAGTCCCTGCTTGTCTCAGTCCCATCCTTCAATTCTTCTAAGCGCTGGAGTAGCAGCTGGACCTGCTCTTCACTAAGACCCCTCCCCTGGCTCAGCTCATCTAATGCTCCAAGCAGGGCAAAGACGCAGGATACTGAGGCATAGCATGCTTCAATACCACCTTTGATGCATGCTTCCGTCATCCCGTCCATGATACTGCAATCAATACAGAGTTCATTTAGATGATGCAACATGTATAAGGAGCACATCCCTGTCATTCAACACCATCCCTTCATAACCAGGAAAAAAAAGAAGTGAACTAATCCTATAGGACTACTCCTGAGAAAGACAACCAGTATTAGAACAAATTATTAAATATCCCATGCAAACATGGCCATTCGGTAAAGGGAGTGCCAATTAGGGAAATAGTTACCTTGCATTTATACCAGCATGCACAGCGTGTTCGCCCTTACAGACAAGCACTTAAACTATAAAAAAAAATCTCAGCACCCAAATGAACTAAATTTAAAGCCATCTGTGTCCTGAAAATGATTTTGTCTACAAGATGTGATCTTTACAAGAACTGATTACCCTTCTTGCTCAATCTGACAATGTTTAAATTTTCTATGACCTCCTTTGACTTCATCTTGGAAATGTACCTCTAAATAAACACACAGTTATTTCATTGCAAGTTTAGGGACCCATAGCCACAAATTTCCAGCTGTAAAACAACATATCTGGGTATTTTTACAAACTCCACAAGGTAGTTATCTATGCCTTTACAAATAAGCCCAGAGTGATGACAAACCAGCTTTTACCCCTTTCCATTGTCACAGCTTATTTAACCAGGGAGATACCCTGGTTACTATTGGGTATGCTCCTGAAAGTACAACTGCTTAAGTGCCCTGTGTGCACAGGTTTAAAAGAGAAGAGGCTAAAGGAGGAAACAAAGCATACAGCTTGAGAAGATCCAGATGGGACTTCCTTTTAGAAAGAGACCTCTTCTTGGATTCTGACTCAGAAGAGCAGGGCCCTGCCAAATCACAAAGCTGACGAGGACTGCCAAGTATCTGAAAGGAAAGGAAACAGAAGTAAGTAGAGGATTATCTAAGCATTATATAAATACAATAAGTAAGCCATAATTCTATCAAGCCTTAAAATCTGAGGCAGCAGTACTGTATCTTCTCACAGCAAAAGGAGAGCAGCACATTGATGTCGTATTTATTAAAGTTACCCTTCCTGTTTTTAAAAGCAGAAAAGCAAATAAAGAAGAGCAGAATATTCAGCAAGAATCACATACAGAATACTCTCCAGTTCTTTACATTTTTGACTATGTTTCAAGTGATATTGCACACAAGAGAATTTTTATGCCTAAGTAAGTATTTTGCACTATAGTTTATACCAAAGAGAACCTTTCTCTTCAGTCACCTAGTTACAAAATGATAGAGTCATGCAAAGACTCCTTCAGACTCAACCTGCTGGGTAGGTCCTTGTTAATGCCCACCAGGAAATACAAGGAGAAAGCATTACAAACAAGCATGTATTAATAAGCCCAAAGAGGCAACATCCATCCTGCAGGAAACAACATTAGACTAAGCTTTTCCTAAAACTTCAATTATCACCTTGCTACTATTTAAAATGAGAGAACACCAAATGAAAGGATGACTGCTAGTTCAGACAACCAAGTGGGTGGCTGTGTGGTGTTAAGAGAGATCTTCAGAAACAGAACAGCCTAGGTATGCATAAGCTAGAAGAAAAACTCTCTAAGAGATACCATTGTTCCTACAAATTACATAAGTTGCCTTGTGTTCCACAACATGAGAAGAAAGCTCCCATATGGAATGGAAGAGTGCATGATTTCAGCTGGTGCTCAAACAAGTCTCACTGTGCTCCAGCTCTAGTGCTCTCAGAGGCACTGGGCAAGAGGTCAGAATGGACTGGCCTTGAAATGGCTGCTTAAGCCATTAGCAGCTTCCTTGTGGCTATTCAAAAAATGCTCAAAGAAACTGTAATTCAAAAAACTGGCAAGTAATCAAAACATATATTCACTTTAATGCCTGGAAACTACACTGTGAGGATAAATGTTTCCTTCTAACAAGAGCAGAGAGTGGGGAAAGATGCCAAAGAAGTTGGAAACTGGTTCATTATACTCTATCTCACCCAAAAGAGCAGTCATGACTCAGTGATAGGATCTGCTCCACGCAGTACCACAGCACAAGCACTGATGGAGTTGCCACAGTAACTTGTGTTATGGAGAAAAATAGAGCTATTATGGCTTCATAAAACTAAAGATATTTGTCTGAGTGGTGTTGATGTAACAGTTCTGCTCAGAAAGGACGATCGCAACATCCCTAGGTGGGAACGTTTGAAATGGATTGGTTTACACATATCAGCAACATTTACTGCTAAATAAACATTTTGCTTTACCTGCCTGGATTTGCACACGTGATTATCCTACCTCTTTCATAATTTTGATGGCTTCTACTCGATGTTGAGGTGGAGGGTAAAGCAAAATCCGGTGATACAGAGACTGTAGCACAGGTTTCATTGATTCCACTGACCCCATCAGTCGAACTAGTTCTGCTGCAATATAATATATGGTCCGTGCAACAGGCCCACTAAGGGCAGGTGCTGTGGATGAACAGCCTGAACCTCGGCCATGATCAGAGAGCCCTGAAGAAGGTGAATCAGCCTCAAGACAGATGCTGCTGTGGGCAGAGGTGATAGTTTTGTCATGGATTGGATTTCCCAATATTACTACTAGGGCTGGACACAGTTGCTTCCTGAGAAAGAGAAAAGCAGCAGATGGTAAATGGAAAAAAATAATCTCACAGGAACAGATTGAAAATAGCCCATGGTTAAATGAGATACACACTCTTGTTTTAATGATCAGTCAACAGCAGTGTTTAGATAGAACAACAAATTATGCCAGGCTTTTTTTATCTTCTAAACATCAGCATGATAGTACGTATGGAAATACCTTTGGGTGCTTTAGAAACTTGATTGCAAGGTAGAAATTCTAGGTTTCTACTGCTAAGTGTCTCTTCTTCAGTCCAACTTCGGAGCTTTATAAAAATCTGACCAAACAAGTACTAATCTAGGTTAACTAGAAGACCTAATGTTCCACCATTGAACTGCACATGCATGTATTTTAGTAAGCACCCTTAGCTGTGAGACTCTGTTTTCCTGGCTTTTGAAAACATAATTAAAGCTGTCCACAATAACTCAAAGTGTGCACAATAACTACTCATATGCCACTACACACTAAATAACCATCCTTCCTCAACCGTCTTTCTGCATGAGCACTCACGTTAAGTGATTCAACACCAGCAGATCGCTCTTCTTTGGCAGAGTCAAAGCCAACTCAGCACTTTGCTCCATTAGCTGTTAGTTCAGCTTTGCACTCATGCACTTAACATTTTACTTCAGTCTGCAAGACCTTAATTTATGAAGCCAAGTGCTGCATGAGAATGAGTCCCAAACCTGGTTTTCACCCATGTCTCAGAGGTTCAAGCTAGTGCCTCAATCAAGCACCGAATGACAAGTAACAATTTGTAAAATATATCCTCAGGTAAATATGTTTTATTTTCTCAAGATTTTTATGCAGTCCAGAATTTTTGTTGCTTCTCTTAACATGACTGCTGAAGCAGCTCAGCTTCCTGAAGTCACAGAGAGAAAAACAGCTTTAATCATTAGAATCAGGTAACGACTTTGGGTCTGCTTATTTCTCTCTCCAACCAGGTACATTTCAAAACATATCAATTCACACTTACTGTTTAAAGAACTGTGCTTGTCTCAAAGTAGGTGTAATCACAGGTTGTAACACCAATATATTCCCCAAGCATCTCAGTCCTATCTAAGTGTATCTGTATCAAACTATGGAGAACACTGTCAAAAGAACAGAGGTAAATCTTCTTCCTCTGCTCCCTTCTTTATCTTCTGTTCAGAACTGACTATAAAGTGCTAGTCAGAGAGAAAGCCCTGTGTGTACATTTAGGCAACAGCTCCTTCAAGAATAGCAACAGCTACCAGTTGGGATCACAATTTCACTAGACAGGTAATGTTTAGTGTGTACTTATACTACTATATATTCAAAACGATGTTTGCAGTTTAAACTGTTTCTTGTCTTCCTAGTGTTCCTGGGACAGCAAGGGAAGTTATGGGTGCCATTACACATTCCATCCTTAGAACTGGGCTCAAGTCAAACACTTAAATTTTAAAAATTACAGAGTAAAAGTACAAGAAACACATTTGCCATTAACAGTCACATATATCTTTCCTTAATACAATCACCTGACAAAGTCACAAGATGAGCATAAACTGCAAGGAATGGCATATTAGTTACATTCTTGCTTTATTACTGTGACTCAGTTATCCACAGACTATAAAAAACCCACTCTTTCAAATAAAAAGAAAGAACAGGATTATTTAAGGTGCTCTGAGGTGATGGTATCAAACAATTTAGAGGTATACATGAACACCAAAGACATCAAGCCTTTCTGGTGAAGTGTATAAAAAAAGAGAATTTCTTGGTTAAAGGGGAAGCATCATGAAGATTGTTTAGCCTCAGCCCTTACACAATGCAAATCATAAGCTTTTCTGGTCATCAGCCCATCATTTGACATTAATTTTGCTTATCTTCCTGTATTACTGCATCAGACCAGTAAGAATCTGTACAGTACCCTCCTATGACAAGCAGAATACCTTTGTGTTTAATGCCACACACAAATTCAAACTAGTGCAGAAAGCATAAGAGATTTTCTGTTATGGATAAACATACTGGACTTCATTATACGAATTCACTACCAGGCTTTAATGTGCTCGCTGAGCAGGAGATCCTACCCAATCTTATATGAAGCACAGAAAGAACAGATGATAGGTTAGCATCAAGCTCTGCTCACATCTGGAGACTTACTACAGGTTTGTTTGCATGGCTGGGGGAGAAGGTCCTTTTATATTTACAAACTTAGTATTTGCATTAGTCTTCAGATGTACTCACCATATTAGATCAGTGAATCCTTTGTGCTGGTGCATGCTGGGAGAGGAGCTGTTTAACATGGAAAGGATGCACTCCAAGTAAAGAAGCTGAAGTTGCCGATTGTCACTGGCAAAAAAATGCCATTCACATCATATTAAAACAATGATTATTTAATTTTCTACAATAACTATATTTGTTCACTTGAAAATTATACCATATGTTACAGCATTTGATTTATTTTGCTTCTTTCTATCCATCTATAATGGTGTGATCACCATCATCCCATTTATTTTGTACTGACCACATGCAGTGATCTGCTACTTTAAAAAAAAATCTCAGTGAAGAAAAGAGGAAGAATAAAGCAGAAGTAATTACTCAAATTCAATCTAAACTTGAGAAGGTAGGAATCCTTAAAGAGAGGAAAAGGAGACAACAGAAGATTTTGGACTTGGATAATTTCTGAAGCATATTTAGGCTGCTCTCTTCTGGTTATTTTTTCCTCTTTTCTTGGTGACAATCACAATTGTCAGAAGTCAATGTCTACAGGCAGAAAGTTGCATGATAACATGACTACCTTTCAGGGCCTTGCCAGTAACTCTGTCAGAACCATAACCATAAAGGAAGCTTCATGAGAAAGAATACTAAAAAAGCTGTGGATGCCTGGAACTGATACACTTCTTACAATGTGTTAATGCAGATCATCATCTTCTTAGAGTTGACACTTGCGTGGTCATGCACAGGGCATCCCTGCACTCTTGATTTTATTTTCCCAAATGTTGACACTGATTAAATAATGATAAGTAAGGCACTCTTCCCTTTCAAATCTTGCTGTAATTAGAGACACTTGTGGGAGGAAAGTCTATAGAAAAACTGCACACAGATGTCTGTGCTATTTCTGGCTCTGTAAGTTCCTGAAAATTGTAGAGCATATAACACTCTGTTACTGCCCATAATAACCACGTTTTAAAGTTATGCTCATGCATTTCCAAGTAAGTAGAATGTATGATATTCCTAAATTTAAGGAATTCTTTGATAATGCAAATTATTTCCATTGGATAAATGCTGCCTTTCTAAGAAGGACATATTAATTCGTTCCCAATGTAGTTTCTGTTAGGTCTTTCCATGGCTCTTGTTATTCTTTCTATGACAGTTGCTTCCAGCAAGAAAACTTCTCCTTTGATAAATATTTCACTGCTGTATGGAAGTTACTTACAGGTTAGATTTACCAGAAGTTTTTAAAGCTGAGTAGTGCACAAAGAAGGCAAATTAGCTCCTCATTTCAAGCAAGGATTAAATGAATGCATCATAAGCAATACTTCCTCTAGTAAACACTTTGTTTAACCACAGCTTTGCTCTCTAATTCCAGAACTACAACAGTACAATCACATGTATCAATGACACTCTCAAACTCCAGGTAATAAATTGAAATTATGAACTGAAATAACTTACTTTATGACAGCCTGGAGCTTCTCACAGAGCACAGTGAGGACAGACACAACATCATCACAAAGAGACTCCACTGAAGTACCTCCAAAAAGGACAAAGATCAGAGGCATTACATATGAGCAACTGGATTACAACCTCAATTCACTGCATGGACTTTCAGAGCTGGTCAGAGATTCTAAACAAGGAGCAAGGCTACAAAAATTCATAGAGAAGATGCAATAGAAAAAGTCCTAAATTAGAAAGTGATCTCCACAAAATGCAAAAGCAGCAGAATTAAATCCGGAGAGAGCACTGATTGCTTACATGCACTTACAGAAGATTAGCTGAAATCCAATTCAGATAATAAAATAAGTAAACAATTAAATAATAAAAAAGGCTCCAGTATTTCTACATGGCAGCCAATTTCTGTATCTCTCCCTTCACTTTGTCTCTCCTACACAGCTTCTGGTGTCTGACAAGGTTCTGATCTTAAAAGATGCTTGTGCTCTTCAAATATTTTAGCCTCCCTTCACACTGGTTCTGCAGAAATCCTGTGAGGAGGTCAAAAGCAGGGATTATTTTTATCTATCGGAGAAGATGTTGAGAGTTGAGCCAGAAGGGGAGTAGAAAAACATTCTCTTGTAAAATAGTTATTTGGCAAGTGTAAGCACACCTTCAATAGTGATGTGCTTTCAAAAGTGGTCATTATAAAAACAGTATCTTTGGTCTGCAATATAGTAACACAATCATTTACAGATTCTATATCCTACTCCATGAATTTATTTCAATTTAGGAAGTAAAGCCACTTACTTAAACTTTCTCCTGAGTACAAATTCTTTAATTACAGAAGTTAGCATCTTGGAACAATAATTTATTACAATGTTGAATGCAATACCATTACCATGGTCCAAATGAAGACAGAACTGAAAATACCAGGAGCTAACAGGGCTGTCTCAGTTCTTACCACAGGCAACAGAGAGAATATCAAGCTACGGAGAAGGTACGAAAACCTGAAGGTGAAATTCCCATGACATCAAACAGCATTGTGTTGATGAAAGGAAAGTTAAGAATAAAAATGCTGGAGTGTAAGGAGTCACTAAAAAAGTGTTACAAGTACCTTGACTCTTGAATTTTTGCAGGGTGTCATGGTTTTCAATTGTCTGTTGAAGAAAGACAAAGGTGGTGTAATTGGTGCAAGGAGCAGAAAAACACCATAGAAACAATATTTCAACAGCAGAGCTTTCTTTCATGTCCTCTACCTGTTCTGGCTTTTTGTTTGTTAGGGTTTTTTTAAGTGAAGTTTTTGCAAAATGTTTTTTAAATGTTAAAATTCCTTAAGATCTGTTTAACAGTCATTTAGATTAAAGGAACTCACATCTCATTGAGCTGAACAAAAATTTCTAACTTCTTAAGGGATCTCCTATACCTAAAACAACTTAGTAATAACTAGGCATGTAAGTTACATTGAAAATAACTGAGAGGAAATCATAGTTTCACAAAGTACTTAGAAACCAAAGTTAATTGAGTATTAGAGAGTTTAGAACATTGGCATTGTTAAGGTTACAGTACCAACAGAATTAATGGCAGTCAGGAAATGGAAATGACCTCTTACATCATGTGGTTCAGCTGTGGTATAGGATTCTTCCTATTAGTGCACAAAGGGGTCAAGCCAAATTCTTCTCTCAAGCATCAATAACAAACTGCCAGGACTTAAATGCATCTCTCATATGCTTTTACCTAGTCCTCAGCTAAGAAAAGAACTAACAAAACTGCAGACACAAAATCTAACAAAATTTGCAGACTCAAACTGAAATTTCAAAAGTACTGGTTGTATTTGTTTGTTTGGGGTTTTTGCTAAATATTTTGGTTAGTAAAAGTGAACCTACTTAGCACAAACAGAAGATAAGTTTACCTAAACTGAGTAATTCTGTTCTGCAGTTGCTCAGTGAGATAAAAGCAATCTAGTCTACTAATCCAAAATAGAAGGGATCATCTTAACCCAAACAGATGTAAGGAAAATAATCTGCACAACTACAGTCCTTAAAATTTTCTAATACATAGAAACTGATTTTTACAAATAGTACTTTTTTGACAATATGATATTATAGAAAGCAGCACAAACAAATGTAAAAAGTCAATGTAATACATGTACCCAGAACATTTACAGTTGCACTGAAAATGTGCTGGGAGCACATTCAAAGAGCTCTTATGGATTCTTATGGATTCTAATAATGCAATTAATAGAATTACTTTTGTTTTGCTAACAACTAAGCAAAGAATTTCACAAGATTAAAATTATTTTCTATAAAAAAAAGTAGAAGAAAAATCTCAATTACACTTTCCTTAGTTGAGAATTGGTTATCTTTATGTAAATATTTGTCATGCAAAAACTTCCAGCAGAAGGATCTTAGGAAAACAAGAAAAGAAAACAAAAGAATGGAAAAGGCCAAGGCAGCCTGACATCAGAACAAAGCCTCTTTTGTTTAATGGAAGGGAACAAAAAATAAAAATTTAAAAAAAAAAAAAAATCAGCCAACCAAAGGAGCTGACAATGTGAGAGCTGAGTTTCCCATAGACTGCTCTGAGGCAGGCATGGTCAGAGCCCAAAAAAAGCTTTTAAACAGGATTAATTGCGGAAGTGTCAAATAAAAGCCGTAAGGCACAACAAGCCAGTACAACACACTGCATTCAGAGAAACAAAAAGGTATGCAGCCATGGACACGGAACCATTTGTTGATGCCAGAAGGCTCACCATGTTTTCTTGCTTTTGTCGTAACTGTAAAGTCAAGTCACTCAACATTTGGCTGAGGGTTGCCCGCACAGCGGTGTTAATGCTCCGCTGGTGACAGCTAGATACATATGTCTCAATGCAAACCTGATGAGGAAACAAGATAGCAGCACAGAGATATGAACTGTAACTTACCAGTAACACATTTTAGGAGGTATCTATACCAAGGTCTCTCGCATGCAGATAGTCAGCCTTCCTTACTATTGCTTTATTAGCACATTAGAAGTTTTCAGCAGTATGGAAAACCAAGTAAGTAACATCTAGAAGCAGCATGCAATTCAGTCTCACAGCTGCAAGAATGGTAGGGCAAAACTGGCAAAGTCTCCTTCTGTCAAATACAAGTGATTTTGGCACTTGCCTCGCTCTGTAGATAATTCATTAAATGTGGATTTGATTGTTCATTTCTTGATACTTACTTGTAACCACCCCTCTGCAAGTCTATGTCTGCAATGTAAATACTCCCCAATTTTTCATGTTTTCTTGAATACAAACTATATCTTCAGTGATTCAAGACATCCCACATGAAAGCTCTTGCCTTATTTTCCCTTTCTCAACTAAAGAGAGAGAGAGTATCCCAGAGATTTTCAAGTGCATGTATGTTGCTCGTTACTTCATGCAAGAAACACTACGCAAATGACAACCTGAGACTGATTATCTTCTTTGACAACAGAGTAGAATGGGTTAGTTGTATGCATCTGAAGGATATAAGGGACCAAACTGACAGCACATCTCATTGCCCTTTTTTGAGGTTCTAAGTTCACCACAAATATATAAAGGATATTATTTAGTTTAAGGTCAGTGATGAAGATGGTCTTCTAAGTTAAAAGAAGGCCTGGACCAACCCTGCCCATCATTCAGCTATCACCTGAACTCCAGTGAACAAAAAAACCCCCTAAAAGCCTGTTAACCATGTACAGCCCTTTGCAGAGGCCAAACCATTCCAGTGCTGCTGAGATTATTCTTTCAAGCTGTAAGTTTTCTTCTAGAGTGCCTGATTTAATTGATGAAATATCATTCTTAAAGGTAGGCTGACTTTCTGGAAAGAGCACGGTTGATATCTCCTCCTTCTCTCCCCTCCCCATGCGAGCTAGTAAGCAACAATACTGTCCACTTGAGCTCCAATCTTACAGAAGGTCTGTGTTCTAATTGGCTGGGCAAGATACCTTTTGAAAAGCCATTGATGAAGAAGCATCAGTAAAAATGCGAGAGCTCAGGGCTCCAAAGAGGTGTGTAATGGACATTTTGATCATTTCATGCATTCGGGGACTTCCAGCTCTATGGCATGCAAAACACAACTAAGGGCAAAACACAGAAGGGTTAGCTAATGAAACACAACAGAGTCAAACAAAACAAACCACCAAAAGGTACATGGGAGTAACAAACATACACATAAAAACAAGAAAACACAAACTCAATTTTCTTGCAGGTGTCTAGGCAAGCATGGGAAGGTGCCCAGGGGAAGATTTAGTCTTTTTTTAATACTATTAATCTATTTTCAATACTATTAATACTTAAGCACAAATTATAATACTCTTCATGTTGGATGCTTTCTTAATTTGAAGCTGATAAGGTTCAGAAAGATTTTGAATGCCATTATTTTGTACACGTGAATTGCAAATGATCAGGCAGTGCAAAATGGCCAGACTGCAGATTTGTTTTTCAGAGATAGTCCTCAGAGACTTCTATCAGTAACAAAGGCAGCACCTTTCCAACTCTGCAGTGGCTCCACTTTGCTACAGAGTACAGGCTAGGAAAAGGAACTAAGGGACTGACTTGGAAAAAAAATGTCAAATAGCTTGGGTACTGGAACAGAAAGCTCCTTTCTGCCACCTTTCCCTTAGAGCAAGTCAGAAGGTTAATCAAATGCTAAACTGAGAAATTATTTTCTGTTTCCTACTGCTTATGCATTGCAGAATTCAGATACAAAGGCATAGTGATTCCAGCTATTAAAGTCTTTGCCTTACCTAAAACCTGGGCAGAAAGAAGCATGTATGTGCCTGGTAGGGTTTGCTGTTTGGAATGATCTAGGCAGTCACTGAGGCAGTATTTTCTCAAGGAGTGTGGGGAAAATAACTGTACCTCCAAACACTCCAAATAGAAATACGCACACTCTGTATTACAGCTTGTTCCAATTCACTGAAGGAAATGAGTTTTGTTTACTTTGCTGGCACATCTCATCTGCCTGCTGTTGAGCTCTTGTTCACCAAAACAGAAAAGAACCATCACTGTGCTAATTTGTATCAGTACACTAGCTATGGTTTTTAAGAGCCAGAATAGCCTTTGGGAATGAAAGTGAAGTGCAGCTACCAAGAACAGCAGTGTTTAATGTCTATCTATGAGAGACAACTGCCATTTTCCAGGATGCTTTTTATGAATAACAGCCCTGTTATTATCCAAATTTCCACAGAGAACAGAAAATATGACTTCTGATATAGCTTACAGCACACAGAACATGACTGATTGACCGTTTCCCCCCAGACTAAGGCAGTGCTCTTAAAGATTGAAATCTGAAGGGTTTAGAGTCACCAAATATTTTTCCCAGAAAGTACTTAGTTTAAACTAGAGCTCTTTGCCTACAGCAAAGAGATGCACTAAGCTGTATTCATCAAATTTTGCCTTGCATATTAGAAAGTCCACTGAGAAAAACTGCAGTAGCGGAAATAATCTGTTTTCTTTGGTTTGGGACACTGACATAAAGAGGGTTTAGTGAAACTTAAAAAACTGTGACTTGCCTTAAACACCAATTCAGTTCATCCTTGCTGCAGCATCTGCAGGTGGGGCTTACAATGATCTCCAAAAATAGGTATACTATACAGTCTCACCCAGCACAAGGAGAAACCAAAGCTGTGCTAATCTGGAATAATTACTACCTTTTTGTATCCTGCATATGTCATACACATGAACTGTGGACTTTTAAAGCCCATTTGTTACAAAATCAAAGCTGTTTTCTTCAGTTCCTGGTTATCTCTGTAGCCCCATTCTCAGCTTCCAGTAAAACAATTCAAGGTCAATTTTATTCTTAAACTTGGAAAGTATTGTAATATTCAGGTAAACTGAGCTACTTTCACATGGGATTTTTCTTTTTTTACAAAAGTCCCACCCAAAATAACAAAAATCTGAGAAGGAACAAGTCTCTAAATGTCTACAAACACCTGGAGTATAGGACATGTATTTAATCTTTACATTTTTTCATGGGCATTTCCTCTGCCCATACCATGTTAATAATATAATTTTATAATACATTCCACACACAACAGTGTGTGCTGCACAGGAGGATTAAGTGTTCCTGTGCATCTTCTCTCACCTGAACAAACAACTCCGTGGCTTGCTACAAAATGTACTAAAAATATCACCCACCTATAAAGGTTTACTTAACATACCTGCAGGTATGTTTTTCTACAACCAAAGATCCTATACAATTTAATTCAGACTAAAATCTAATGGAATAAAGGGAGTACAATGACTAATAGCACGCTTGCTTAAATCTTTTACTTGGATGTATTAGAAAAAAGATACACACAAGGCTAACAAAGCACACTGAGACACTTCTGCTAACATGACACACTATGGCTTATACACCTCTCTTGAGGAAAAACTTCATTAGCTATAGACTTGCAGCAGGTAAGAAATCAGCACAGTGCTGTTTTATAAAGACAAAAAGCAAAGTAAAGTAAATATGAGTAGTAAATGTGCAACACTGTAACATACTATTATTGGTCCACTTCCAAAAGTGCCTTCCCATGCAAGCCCGTCAAACCTGCCCAACTTGCAACTATTTCTTCACACTAGAAATACGGTAATATCAGTCCCTAGGATGGTAGTTATGTTTTGGACTAGTTCAATTCTAGGTTATGTAAGAAAGTCATGCTCTAGGTAGCGGGGAAGAGTTAAGTGACACAAGCCATGGTACGACAGAGGCACTTACCTCAGCAATCTTCAGCACTGAACTCCCATTCAGTTCAAATGTAGAGGTATATGTTATACAGAGCAGGACCTTGCAACAAAAGAGAGAGAGGAAAGAAAAAAATTAAATGTCACTGGTTATTGTCTCCCTTTCCCATTCATGTGCTTTTAGCCGCAGCTCCTTCCAATTTTTAGAGCAGGCATCAGAAGCTTCTTAGTGCCATGTGTTACTGGGATAGAGGAGATCCAGCTGAGATGCTGCATTTGTTGGCCCCAGAGGTACCACTCAATGGATTACTTCTTACTGTCTCCTACATATGACCACCAAAGAAAGACAATCCAGTGATCAACTCTGGCCTTGGACTCCATAGTCAGAATCCATTTATATTTTAACCACAGGCTTTGAATGATTTATAATCAGTCCCTTGATTTATTTCTATTAGTATAACAAAGGAAGAAGGAAAAGTGCCTACAATACAAGTTATTACTTAAGAGGCAAAGATGTATTATGTGAGACAAGCCACTAATTACTGCCTGACATGAGGATTTCCCAGCATAGGATATTTCCAGTAAGCGTATTACAGTCATTTGATAATGAGCATCTAAAAAACTATTCATAAGTCCCAATTAATGATGGGAGGCTTGTCCTGTCTTGAACTCAGCAGGAGGAATAAGAACTAAAAGCCCCATCCAATAGAGGAATAAGAACTAAAAGCCCCTTACTTCGAAGACAAGGAGAGTGAGAATGTGATGTCATCTACCACATCTAGTGGGGCAAAGTGCGATGCCTTTAGTGTCTGGAGATGTCCTCCATGTTTCCCTTCCTCCTTTTCAATCCCTCCTGCCTCACAGAGGGATTGTTTTGCTTGGTCTGAAATAGTATGAGTTTCCTGGGATAAGTGTACCAGCAAATACCAATCACATTAACATTAATGTTTTGGTCTCTACAACTTCTCAGCGCCTAAAAACTACTGTCCTCTGCTTCACAAGGAAATTAGGGGCATCAGATAAGTTAGCATTACTGATTGTTAGCTAAAAGCAAAGTACAGAAGAGCCTATCCATGGATGAGTGTGACATGTTCCTGGAAATGGACATAAATAACCTTCTCTGCATTTTAAGAGTCAGACTGAAAAGTTTCTACACACTGAAATGCACACCACCTTTACAAATATTTTTCTCATCAGAAAAAAACATATTTCACTACAGGATGTCACACATTACTCCAAGGTTGTTCAGGTTTTTTTGTTTGATTGTTTGCTTCATTTTGTAAATAAAATACCTATCAGGAGCTTGATCTTATTACTACAGAAGATGATTTTACTATAAAAAGTTCCCAGGAAACCACTGTGTAATGGCAATTTTACCACTGTCTGTATGTATTATCTTGCCTTGGCTCTCAGTCTTTCATAAAAATAAGCCAAATAGTGTGGATAAATACTAGAAGTAATGGCAATAAAAAAGGGCATACTACTCTTCAGAAGTACAATAGTCCTGCACTAGAAACTCTTTTTTAGATACTTAGCATTTACCTTTAGAGCAAAGCAAACTTTCTCAGCCAAGTTTCTTCTCTATGGTTTCTCTTTTCTTTGAAATGGACAAAATGGATTTTTTCATCTTAAAAGTGTTACACAGCCTACCTCAGTATTACAAGGAGAGATATGAGCTACAGAGCACTTAAACTTGCCAGAGAAATAAATATAATTCTAACTAAAAACAATTAAGAATGCTGTGCTTTGGATTTCTTGATATGAACTCCATAAATTTCTCTGCAATCCATAGCATTTACTGGTACATGGACAAGTGCCAGTGAGAAGAAACTGTGATGTCTTTTCATGTCAACAGAGCAAATTCTACAGAATAACAGAAAAGTAAGTGGTCAATTGCAACAACTCTCAATAATTTAATTTGGTTAATAAGTATCTAAGGGCTGTTATTTTCATCTGCTACTCAGTATATACCTACAAAATTTAACACTCCAAAGTCAAACAATTTTGTTTGGCATTAACTGGATTCTAAGCTACTGGCCAACCTCACAGTCAGCTGTTGGGTCTTGCTTTCTCAGCTGTTAACTAACCTGAAATTTTCTAATAGCTGTGAGAGCTCAACAGCTGGCTAAAAAATATATTCATTACTTAAGGAAAAGACTGTGATTTATACTCTCCAGACACTGCTGTGTAAAACACAGGTTTAGAACACAGTTCTAAACACAGTTAGAAACCCAGAGATAGACAACTCTCACCTCTCACTGACAAATCTCTTTTTATGCTAAGAGCCTTGATGGACAGCCAGGCACATGACTAATCTTACCCAGTGGTTTGTGTGTCCTGAATTTCCCTACTTGTAAGACCTCATTTGCTTCAAGGGATTTTCTGCTCTCTTGTCCCATCTTGGCTTTGTAAAGTGTGCTATTATCTAATCCTTTTCAGAGATCAAAACCTGGAAGTCAATATACTACAATACATAGAAGTACACAAGTTTAGGCATTCTTTTAAGCCCTTGCTCTTCCAAATCTCTTCTTCCCCTTATTTTTTTTCTTTTAATTTTATTTCCCTCCTTTAGAGTGCCGAATTATGAAAAGTTAGCGCGCACACACACACACATATATATATGCTAAAAACCTGCAAGTAACAGGTGAATGATAGAAAGGTCAGATATCAAGTGCAGTGAGGAAGTGATGATCAAATCCTTGCTATGAAAAAAAAGGGAAATTCGGCAAAAAGACTACTAAGTTTTGATTGCTACTTTTTGTAGAAAAAGAAGATCTGGGAACCTATTAGCTAGAGAAAGGGCATATGATTTGATGTAATCAAATGACAGAAGCAAGGGTTATGAGCCAGTATATTCTTAGCTTGCTCCACTCTTATGGACTTCCCTCACAAGTCATTTGAGAGTTCTGAAACACAGTCTCTGAGCAACATACAAAACTGCTCTCAGCTATGATTCCCATCAGCACTGCTGCAGGGCTCATTTGCAGTCTTGGCAATGATCCAGACACTTAACTTACATGTTTTCCCATTTATGTGGAACAAACAGGAAGACAGCAGGCTTCTCTTTTAAATTACAGGATGAAAAATGGGATTAAAACCAATCAAACAAAACCAAGCTTAATCACTCAGATCCACTAAAAACACAGAGTCTCCAGACAGTATATCCCATAGGCTGCTTAACTGCTCATGACATTAACTCAAACAGTCTGTATTTAAAAAAAAATAAGGAAAAGAAAGATAGGCTTTCTTGAGCAATGACATTTTGGTTTTGACATCACTTTTAGGGAAAGCAAAAACAAAACTACAGAGCAATTCCTAGTAACTACAAAGCAATTCCAGTGCAAAACAAAATTGAAAATCAGCTTTTACTGATTGGTATGGACTGTAAATCACATTTTGTTCCTTTTTCTTTTTTATTAAAGAAGGAGTTTATATGACTGTAGAGATAGTTTCAAAGTCACATAACTCCCAGGATTTTTTACTTGACTTGCATTGTCTTGCAAATGCCTGGATGAGATCATATTTCCATAAAAGGCTTATCCATAATGAAAGTATTTATTTTAATTACTTTTGAAGCTCTGACTGTCATGGAACAAAAAATACAATTCCTACTCCCTGAAGTCCCAGGGTATCAACTATAGCATAAAAGCATATGCATCAGTAATTTTCAGAACAAGTAGAAACAAAACCGAAAAAACCCTGCTTCTGATGCCACAGTGAAGGTCAACTGGCACAAAATGTATTTGTGGATGGATTTGAATTGCAATGTAATTAAACTGACATTACAATGTCTATCCATCCTGTACCACGTGCTCTAGGATGACCCTGCTTGAGCAGAGAGGTTGGACGAGATGACCCACCAGATGATTTCCAACCCGAACCATTCTGTGATTCTGTGTGATCCCATATTTTAAGAGAGATTAAGTGTTCAAGGCCAGGTTGGACAGGGCTTTGAGCAACATGGTCTAGTGGATGGTGTCCCTGCCCACGGCAGGGCCATTGGAACCAGATGAGCTTTAAGGTCCCTTCCAATCTAAACCATTCTGATTCTATGATCTCTTGAAAAGAGAAGAAGAGGGAATGTTTTTAGATTATAAGGCTGCTAAGCATTTCTAGCCAAGTTCCCCAAGTGCTTTGCACTTGTAGTATAAAGCAACTCTTGCATTGAAGATTTTATGGTGGAAGCATGTCAAATAAACATCATGTGGTACAGAAGAAAGCAAATAGCAGCCGCAAGAAAGAGAGAAAAGGTAGAAGACTTTAAAATTTCAAAACAAAACAATTTTGCGGCCACCTCTAATCCCTTTATGGGATTCATAATAGAAGCCTTTCCTGATTTGCTTTACTTGCAGGCTTGTAAACTTGGATGCAATGTGGGATGGGATGATTGTCAAATCCTGCCCCCTTAGAGGAAAAACTCTGACAGAAGACAAGGCAGGACTACTATCTCAGTAGTATGACATTTAAAGCAGTCATCCAGTATTTCTGCAAAACAGTTTGGATGGGAGACGTCCTCCTATTGTCAGAATAACTGAAAACGTGCTCATGTTGCACTCTTTGGCCTTGAAGGAAAACAAGGGCAGGAGAAACAAATTTATTAATGATGTCATGCACACTGTGTCACCATGTATCCCTGTACAAAACAGCAGATTTTAATTATAAAGAGAGAGTGTGTCTCCTATGAATTAGTAAATACTGCTCAGCATTATGAATGCATCAAAGCTTCAGACATAAAGACTGCATTTGGTGCAGAAGCACCTCACATATTATCAGTAGTGACAAGCTGAATGCTCTGAGAAGACAATGCCCATTTAGTTCACCGGACTAAAACAGAACTGCTGCTGAACACTGTTTGTGGTGGTATGAAACCAAGTGAAACTCCTGCTTATGTAGTACAGTTGTAGAAGGGAAAGGAATCATTTAAGGCTTAATTGATACTTCACAGTTTTTCACAACACTCTGTCAGGAGCTTTTAGCTTTAGAATTATAGCAGTTAAAGGCAGGGAAAATTAAAGAAAAAGGTTGACTAGCAGCACTAAGATGGCATTTCCCCCTTTACAGCCTATTTAGGTGTACAGCATTACTTTATAAGTTAGAATATACAAATTTGAGTAAAACAAAACTGAAAAAGAACAAGTACAAAACTGAAAAATACCAACAGAAAGTTTAAAGAGTTCCTCAATAAAAATGAAGTTATTATAATAAAATCATGCATAATGCATATTATAATAATATAAATGCATCTGTTACTAAAACTATTCAGAAGTATGTCAACACGTAGATGTAAATAAACACAGAGCTGTCAAGGAAAAAAAGACCGGGTATATCTGCTGCACGGAAAATTCTGACATTTATTCCTGACAACAAGAGAATGTTTTGTGAAGGAGAGAAGGAAGGCAAGTCCCTTGCCCTCAGATATATGGAAGGTTCCACCACATATCAGGGAGATGTTCTATATGACACTGTATGTTAGAACAGCTGATTTAAATTTACTATTTCAAGTCACTAGATTAATTGGCAAGAAGTTAGCTTGAAGACAGCCTAAGAAGTGGGGTCACACAGGCTGTCTGGCCAGCCAGAGAATTTCACCCTTTTCCAGACCATGTCCCAATCTGATCGAGGAAATTGATATTAAGAAGCCAGATAAGGTGGTTTTGTGGTTGCAGCACCAACCGCTATGCCACATGAAGTTGCTGTATCTTTCTCCTCTCTCACAAAAGACACACGCGAGGAGCTCCAAGAAAGAGGATCCAAGGAGCTGGCTGGCAGTGTCAGAACAGCTTATTAGGACACAAGTTTTCTCCTCAGCTCCCCCAGGACCAGACAGTATTAATTGCTATAGTGTCAGTGGCCCTCATCATAGGAAGCTCATAAGCAGAGAAGGTCTAATCTAGGTGCACCTGTGCACAGCTGTGACACATCTGGATGTGTATAATACACACATAATATATGTGTATAATTGCACACAAAAGCTACGGCAAGTGACCATTCAATGTCACTGTTGTGTGGACAATTTGTCTGGTAGAACTTGGCACTGCCACCACCAGTAAGCATTAATGTCTGGCAGCAGGTAAAAGACTAAAAGGCAATATATGAAAGTTAAAGGGTTTCTGCATTTGGGTTTGTGAATATACAACATCTTTCCAATTAATTTTCATAACGGTTAACTGATCTCCAGGTTCTTGGTATGTGTCTAAGATTAAAGGAAGTCTGTAGGAACTTGTATTTCCACTCTGGACAGGTGTGAAATTACACTTTCCAGAGTTAGGGACTTGCTACTTTTTGTGCGGATGCCAACAGTTTTGATTATACCACACCAGTTCTGACATGACAGAACGAGCACTTTCTCTATCTGAAGACACTTTCACAGCCTCATAGCACTGAGACAGCTAAAAGTTTTGCATCGGAATTTCTTCAGGCAAGAAACTAAGCCTACTTATCTAGCCTGTAAATCTTTCAAGAGACATGACCAGCCTTCTGTTTAGATTTTTAAAGCTACACATCTGTCCAAACCCAGAGAGGTTGTTCAGGATTATGAATTCAAGCACAGAAAGGTACTGAGAAAAAGCTGAATCCCGGAGAGAGGCTTGATTTTTGAGACACTGCATTCACTACTGACTGGCTTAGCCAGTTCTCATCTGAATGCTCACATTCAGACCATTATCATAGTCATTCTTTTGCATCCCTTAAGGAGAAAGCTCAGCTATTTAACTTAAGACTGGTTTCTGCTACAATGACCAGGCACCTAAGAACCAAGGGAGTTCTTTAATCACAGAACTAGGCATTTATCATAGTTCTAATTAACTTGGGAAAGGATGAGCTTATCTTGAAGCACACAAGGTAGGTCACTTAATCAATTAGAATTAACCTGGTTACTTATAACTAAGCACATGAATATAATAACTTTTTAAAATAACCAGAAAAAAATGAGAGAAGCAAACTCCAGAGAATCTGGGTTTGTAGTTGGCCCACATTTCAACAATTTAATTTCTGAAAAGGCTAAGCACTAAGAATTCTATCTAGCATTCCTCAGCAGGACTGGTCTTAGAAAAGGATCTTATTTTCATGATATTGTGCAAGTCTTTACAGAATCCCCTCTTTAACAGAGCCAATGCTAACACATCTCTGAATTATGGACTGGAAAAAAAATTAGTTATTGCTTTTAACAGCTCATACGAGGCACCACTATTATAAGAACTAAAGTACATTCAGGCGAAACTTTGTTCTACAAATCTTCAGCATTTTTTTTTCTCTCATTAATACAGATTTTAAACCAGTTCAGGATTAAAGCATGCAATTAAAGTTCCATAATGGTTTTCATTTTTTACTTTATTTAAAACATAGTCCATCTCTGCTTAGAACATGACTGGACTAAAATTTATATTGCAAGTAATGTTGAAAAATGTTTGCATTAATGCAGTGCATAAAATATACTGAGAGGATAAAATGGTCTCTTATTCCAAAACTCTATATTAACTAAAATACATAGATCTACAGCAAGTACCAACAATTGGATTGCTGATTCCCATCCTGATAATAGCAGTCTCTCTTCCCCATTTCCATTTAGCAGTTATATTTTTACTGCTGCACCGATGAATTTTTGTTTTTGATGGGCAGAGAAATCACTTTCTTTACTCCTATATAAAACTGTTATACATGCCATGCCTCAAAGGGTTGCACAGGGAACAACATAGTTTACTTATACCTTTAAATCCAAATTGTTTCACAGTCCATTTTCCTCCTCCATTTGATTTTACAGTTCAGGACAAAGCAGAACAGTTGCAAATTATATGTTACTAAGCATAACCAAACTGTATGTGAAAGGATACATATCATAAATATTAACCTTAAAACAATGAGAACATATATATCTGTGACAGTTTATTACAGTGATCACCTCATTTACTAGCAATAAAGAAAAAAGTGTCTAGTATAATCATCCAAAAAGGCTGGGATTTTGCAGTTGCACTCTGCCAACATTTTGGATCAAACAGTTTGGAACAACTTTTCAAATACGTAAGTTATTCTTCGTGATGGAAGACAAAAGACCAGCTCAACACCAAAAAAGTTTGACAAGTTTCTGAAAAAGTTAACCATAAGTTCTGCTTGGTTGCTCAAGCACAATCCATCTTAATTCAATATTTGCATCGGATCAGGACTACCTCCCTGAACCTGTAACAACATGGATGTGCAGAATCTAAAACAGGTCAACTATAATTGTTAAAAAAACTAAGAACAAAAAAACCCCCAAAAAACCAAAACAAAACCCACCAAAATGAACAAACAAAAAACCTTTCTACAACTCCTTGTAGACCTTCAATAGTGACCTTTTCAAGTTACTAATTTGACAGCATAATTGGGGCCCTATCAATTAGTTACTAAAGAAAATAAATTAATAAAAACTAGGATATGACTCTTAGCACCTTGCATCTTTAAGCCATTGTGGTAGCAATCTTGGGAAGAACAACTGCAAATACCTAATCTAAAGATAGCTTGTCATTACACAAACTAAGTTTTACCATAGAACTGTAATTCAGATTTCAGTTCTGAATATACCTGAAATGAAAACTGAAATCGCAGAAAGAGCTATCTACTATTATTATTGGAGAGTTCCCAAATGCTGTATTAATGGATCAGAGGCAAAGATAAAAGATTGTCTTGACACAGCAGATTTAACAAGGGTTATTAAACCTCATTCATAGGTTAAAAAAAATTCTGGCTGACTCCTCACTGAAAGCCTACAGAAGAAAAATCATTAAAATTTTGCCCATCAGCAAGAAGTACACCTAATCCACTAACAAATGCAATTTGGAGTCACTGGGAATAAACTAACCTTTAATAAATGAAATAGCTGTTCACCATGGACAAAAAATAAATAATCAGAACTAGAAAAGTCTTCTCTCTCTCAAGTCACTCTGGAAGATTAGTTTTTGGTTTCAAAACAATCCCCAAGTTTATTCAAAACCCACTACAAGTAAATTAGCTGCAACTCAACTGTGTGAAGTCTTCTCAGAGGTAATATGACACAAAGCTTGCAAGCTCCACTGACAGAAACATCTTATATATTCATAACATGTCCAGCATATCATAATCCCATTAATTAAAATAGTGAAATAAAGAAAAAATATTTGAAAGCCCACCAAATCAGAAAACTGGAGTTTCTTTCACAAAAGGTCATTATTCTCTTTCATGTTTGAAAATTTCAGCCTTGCAAGTGGTAAATTTCTTGGGAAATCTGGGCAAACAGAACTGACATGCACTGAATTACATTACAAAGTTTTATCTGGGACTGAAGAAAACAAAAGCATGCAGTAGAAAGGGAAATTTTACATGACTAATCATGCCTTTTTCTTAAGAACAATCTGTTTACTGCTAGTTCCCATTACATTACACTTTGTCTAGAGAACTTATTTCTGTGTGAGGACTCATCTACTAATATGCAGTTACTCATTAAACTTGTTTTTGTTGTTATTTGAGAATAATGTTCTCACAGATAGAGAGGTATGGCATTATTAAGAAGGTTGTCAACTGATATTTGAAAGGGACCATAACATTAGTGAGAATAAAGAAAAAAAGAAGAAAAAAACCCAAAAAACCAGTCCCTGTTGTTTTGGATTCCTTCCATACTACCCACTTCCTTCATATTTGATTTCATCTTCTTTGCTGCCACAGTTACATTCAAAGCTGAATACCATTTTTCCAGGAGTCTTTCCAGAAGGAAATGCATTTTAGGGTCAGGGCTGCTGATGAAAAATTATCAAAAAAAATCAAAGTAAGAAAGGGGAAAAAAAAAAATCACAGAAATGTTGAGGCTGGGAGGGACTGCAATGCAGAGACTCAGCTATAGATTAGTTTCCTAGTTTCCTTTTCCACTGCTGATCTGACAATATCTGATAGTGCTTTTGCCAATACTATGTGTGTTCCTGCAAGCAAAGGTCTAATAGCATGAAGCAGAAGTACTTCAGCCATTTTAAAAACATCTGAAACCAGAATTTAAAAGCATCAAGTTAGGGGGGGGAAAAAAAAAAATCAGGATCCCCTGAATCCACAGCCAAACTCAAATGAATGATACTAATCCTCAGTTTAGAAACTGCCCCCTTTCTTCTGCAGACTATCTATTTGCTTGTTAGTCTAGTGCTTAAGGTCAACAAAACATTCCCACCCATCAGTATGAGATATAGCCTTGCAATTCACTCAATTATAACATGGCACCATGTCACACAACAAAATTCTTCCCACTTCTGGGCCAGCCATATTGCGTGACCGTGCTCATCTAAGGAAAGTTTTAAATTACTGCCCCCCTGATTTTTTTCTACACATCTATAACTGTATAAATAAAGCATTGAGTCACTTTGGTATCTCACTGATAAAACGCTGAATTTGATTAGTGATCCATATATCTCTTCCCCCATGAATATTATAAAGAAAATATACAAGTATAAGTATTTAGATTATTCTATTTGAAACTGCAGTTAAGCTATTGATGTATTACAAGAAGAACATCACCAAGGTACTGTATGATTGTGTGATTTTCCCTTCCATTGATACAGCCAGTTGAGTATAGTAAAAACACAAACTGGTAATACATATAGTAAAAGCCTTCTCAGTCTGACAGCAAAGTATCACGGCAACAGCAGAGGAGAATACTGAACTGGCCTTGTGTCAGATACACTGTTCCCTCTGGTCACACCTTCTGGATTTTCTGGTTTCTCAGTATCTTGTAATATACATTAAAGCACCTAAATAACCTCAGTTTAGTCCCCAGTCTGAAAATACTAATAAATCTCTGTCATAAAACACATCAGAGGTACAGAGAAAACACGTGGCATAGAATACATTCACCACATAGTCATCGAGGTATTATAAAGAAATATCTAGCGCAGCAGTTAAATAACATGTAAGTCTGAATGCAAAATTTATATACACCAGACAGTTTGCTCCGGTATGTGGCAAATCAAATCCAGTTAGTACACCTGTACTTGTTATAGGTGCCTATTCATGCCAAAGAGAAACCATAGCCTTTCCCTCTTCCTCACTGAAAAGACCACTCCCTTTTTTTGGGCATAGAAGTGCTGTAGACATAAGAATTACACAGTGTTTAGTAATCATAAGGGTGTCCTACAAGAAAGAAAATAAACAAGGATGTCAGAGTATCATTTCTACTCTGGAAATCCAAGGGGGGAATTTCCCCACATAACCACTCTGTATGAAACCCCTATGAGAAAGGTGCAATCCACAACTGGTATTCAGAAGAACTAGAGATACTGAGAGTAGTTCCTAATCTGGAATTTAGTTTAATATTTGTTTATTACAAAAAGTAAAATTCCAATTTACATCAAAGTTTATAAAAATGATAATAGGTACCTCACCTAACACAGTGGAGAGAGAGATTGCAACAGGGAAAGGCTTTGAGTTCTTCTTAACAATTGCATTTGGGTAGCTGCCCAGGATGCACTCCAGCATAGTCCCCAGCCCTGGCCCTTAAGTCTGAACACTGTCGGCATGCTGGTTTTGTGATCCTGCAATCTGGGAATCTGCTGAGCATGCCATGACACTCATACTTAAAAATAAAGAGAATTTGGTACCTAGCCATAAATCAGTCAGTGCCCTTCCACTTTTACAACAGTGGCCTAAACTGTTCACTTTTTTCAGTGCCAGAAGAGGTCCAGCTAGCACACCTCTCCATTTATTTACAAGAACCATTGCAATTACTCTATTCCATTGCTGTCTAATGCTGGCCATTTATAATAATATTTATCAGGTTCCAAAAGTGTGTCAAGCAAGGCAACTAACCGCCCTTACACCTCTCCTGTGTTCTCCCTTCGACTGCCAATTTCAACTTGCAGCAATCTGAATATAAAAAGCTTTACAGAATGCTCTCTTCAGCCAATCAAATCCTTTCCCACCTCCATCTGTAATACAGGTGGGTGACAACAAACCATTAAAACAAATATTCAAAACATTTGGTTTGGATAGTATTTGAAGTGTGACTTTCTGATGTACTCTTACTGGGAACAACAGGAGATATTCTGGATAGGATTCAAAAAACAAACAAACAAACAAACAAACAAACAAACAAACAAACAAAAAACCTAAACACACACATTTAAGTGATTTAGAAGCTTACCTACCAGTAACTTGCAGTAAACTACTCCTGCACTTCTACTTTCACATTGATTTTGCATGACTAGTCTTCTGTGTAATTTTTGATGGTTGCACTCTTAATACCTGTGAAATTGGTACAATTGTGCAGCAAGTTGCAAAAAACTAGGCCAGTATCACAGCTGAGCCAGTTTCACACAAACTTGCTCACACTCAGGAGTGTCTAATATCTATCTGCACTAGATAAAGATATATTTAATCTCCTCCAGATGGAATAACACAGTCTGATGTACAATCATATGCTGCCTTGAGGACACATTTTAGCAGATCCAGGGATATTAACACATTGCTGAGGCCAGCTGCTAGAAAACTCCCCGAAGGCTTTAGCCATTTATCAGGCCTGCATTAGTTACAACATTTTCAAGTGTTGCAGTGTCATCTGTAACCTTCAGGTTACAATGTAAAGAGATGTCCCTTGATTTGACTTTCAGGCAAGGCTCAAATCCAAGGTCTCTGAGCTTTAAATTGTCCTGATTACAATATGTTTTGGTCCTCCGCTCTCTTGAAATATTTAAGTCAATGGAATTTTGCTTTGTTCTCAGGATGTAAAGTTGTAGCCTGATTTTACCGGACATGCATTTCACTGTGCTTTTAGCCAGAAAAATATTTGTACATCAAGATTTCACTCAGTGAAATTATGCTCCCCTTTCACTCGGTGAAATTATGTTCCCTTCTCTCTTTTAAAGCTTTGAGGATTTCTTGATTCCTTTTTTTCTTTGGCTTCTCACATATCAAAACAACTTGAGAAGATATATTCTCATAAGTGTAACAAAATACAGTGCTCACATTCTTAGTGTAGGGGCAATTTCTGACAGATATATGCCAGGACTTTCATATAAACAGTGTGCATGCAGATACTGAATCTGCAACACTCAAGAATGTAAAAAAAGCAACTTGCAAAAAATTACTGCATAGCAAGAGAGACCTACTGGTTCAGTACTGCTAATTCTTAACTCTTCCCCTTTCCCACTTTAGAGACAAAAGAGGCAGGAAAGAGGCATACTGGGTTAGGAATGTGGATCTGCGTGTCATAGTTAAACCTCTACATGGGCAGAAGCCTGCTCCATAAAACAGGTAAGAGTCCACTCAAATACTACTCCCTTTTCTTTGCTGCTAGGCTCACCCTTCTGCATGTTATGACATGCATACAGGAGAATGCTAAAGCATTTCTAGAAATGGGAGTATTCACTGAGTTTACAAAACAATTATCTCCCTTATGCACTGGTCCAGTGACATTTTGGTGCTTAAACAAATTATGCTTGATCATTAGAATTTTACAAAGAGAAAATGTAGCTAGCAAATTATAAAGCACCTATGCATGTACAGTACAAAATTACAAGCCTGCACAGCCCACCTCATGACCACTAAAGCTCAATAACAAACTTAAAAATCTACAAGTCATTTATCTGTGAACTCCCATGGAACAGATTGATTGTTCTGTTTCAGTTTGCTAAAACTGGAACCACCAGTGTACTGACTCTTAATATAAACTATCTCCTATTTAATCAGGGAAACACAAACAAAGCAGAAATGAAGCCAACCAACATCTGCCATCAGGAAGAAGGGAATCAAATACTGTCCTAAAATGAAAATTTCCAAGGCAACAGCTAATTTATTTGCTAACTCCAGCATTCATTCATGCAGCCTCTGTTGCAAGCACTGATGTGTGTGAAACACTAACCTTCATCACTTCAACTTGCAGGTCTTCATTGAGTGAAGGAGTCACTTTGACGGCATTCAGCATCTGATTAAGCAACTGTTTCTCATCTGAGTCTGTTTCCACGGATACAAACCTCTCATCAGACAGCAGCTTCTGCAGAGAGAAAATGGCAATGTACTGGCTGAGACAAAACTACCTCTGCCCAATTCTTCTGTGAACTACTGCAACTAACTTATTAGTGCTTGGTACCACGGTGTTAGGTTTTTTATGTAAAAATTTCAAATGGAGCAAATAACACAAAATGCAAAAATACAGCAAAACTGGGAAACGTGCCATGAAGCCAGTGTGGGGGAGTCAACATCTTTTGAGACGGCTGCCATTCTGGTATCATCTTTTCCCCATCCTACTTCACCAATGTCCAGAAGAAAGTGGGCATCAGTAACTGATAAACCACTGCAAGTAATGCCCTCAGCAAAACATCTCAACATTTTAGAAGTGGGGAGAGAGTGGAACCTTTGCAGCCCCCTAAACCTAAAAACAACCAAAAGCTGCACTCAGGCTAGTATTCTGACATCAAACTGGTGCTATCAGATCCTCTGCCCAGCAGGTGACAGAGGCACTTCTTGTCCCAGTTGTTCCAATAGGGTACAGGGTGAAGCACAGTGAAGGAGGCACCTCTGATCATGGACAAGATGTGTTCTGCGTCATTCAGAAATTGATTAATAATGGATACAATCAAGTTCTCAGAAGGAAGGGTACTGTGAGTAAGTGACTAACACAAACATACACAGGAGTGTGTTCAGTACAGACTGAAAGAACTTCAGACTGAATATTTTAGGCTGATCAGATTTGTTTTGCCTGGAAAAAGCCAGTATCTGAGCAACTATCAACATGATCAGTGGTACTACTTCCTTGGAATTCTACTAGAAATGCTTCTTCTATTTAGTCTGTAACCACCTTCATGGGTGCCTCTTATTAGTGGCAGGCATCCTGCAATAGACATACCTACTCAAGTTTTTTCCCAGTTCCCATCTTCTTAGAAACTCCCACGACAGAGCAAAACTATCTTGTCTTAGATCCCAGGAACACAACCTTGCTGTGTCCCAGTGCAGACTTCGTGCAGCCCACTTCACCCTGCACATTTTGCATGACTTTTGTACTGATGCTCCTTCTCACCTTCAACTCTGTAGCACATTTCACTGGTTCATTCCTTCCTACTTTCTATGCTTGTACTGGTTTTGGTTGGAATAGTTAATTTTCCTCACAGGAGCTCATGGAGTGCTGTTCTGGATATGCGACCAAAAAACAGCATTGATAACACTCCCATGTTTTACTATTGCTGAGCAGAGCTTAGACAGTATCAAGGCCTTCTGTTTCTCAGACTGGCTGACCAGGAAGTAGGCTGGGGGTGCAGAAGAGTTTGGCAGGGGATACAGCTGGGACAGCTGACCCTAAAGTGACCAAAGGGATATTCCATACCATATGATACTGTGCTCAGCAACAGCAGCTGGGGAAAGAAGAAGGAAGTGGAGAAGACAGGGACATTCAGAGTTACGGCACTGGTCTTACAAAGTAACTATGAGGTATGATGGAGCCCTGCTTTCCTGGAGATGGCTGAACACCTGCTGGTCCACGGGAAGAAGTGAATGAATTCCATACATGCTTTTGCTTGTGCATGCAGCCTTGCTTTCCATATTAAACTTCACCTTAGCTCACAAGTTCTCTCACTTTTCATCTTTCGTTTCTCTCTCCCATTCCCCTGCAAGGGAGAGAGTGAGTGGCTGGGTTTGGAACTGTCAGCCATGATTAACCCAAAACAATGTTTTAAAGAATTTCCCACATATCAGTACATTAAGTGTTTTAGCACTGTACTGCCTGATGAGATTTAACTCAAACTGCAGTGAAAATAATGGGGTTTTCTACATAAAGAATGTTTAGTTCAGTACAGTAGATAGGGAGCTATTGGAGAGAGTCCAGGGAAGGGCTGCTAAGATGACAAAGAAACTGGAGCATCTCTCTTATGAGGAAAAGCTGGGAGCTGGAACTATTTATCCTGGAGAAGAGAAGGCTCAAAGAGGATGTAGTCACCATATATAAATATCTGAAGAGGGATTGCAAAGAGAACAGAATAGGATATTTTCAGTGGTGCCCAGTGACAGGATAAGAAGCTATGGCCACAAACTAGAACACAGAAGGTTTCCTCCAAACATCAGGAAACAATAAAAATCAGGAAACTGTAAGGGTGATCAAGCACAGGCTGCTCAGGGAGGTTGTGGAGTCTCCATCCCTGGAGACATTCAAAAGCCATCTGGACACAAACTTGGGCAACAGTTCTAGGTGACCTTATATGAGCAGCAGAATTGAACCAGATGACTTCCAGACGTCCCTGCTAACTTCCACCATCCTGTGACCTACTTGGATAAATTTAAGTTGTACTTAATCTCATTTTTGTCTTTTATCCTACTTTTTAACGTACCTCCCTATCAGCAGTTATGTGGATTGCTTTTCTGCCCTTCGTAAAACTTCATATATCATAAATGCAGATGAAGGACTGTATTGTTGCCTGGATTATCTATTTAGGCTTCAGAGGTAACATTCTTATTTAACTGTTACCATACTGAAAATTTGCAACTTTGCAATTCCAGTTCTTACAGAACTCAAGTGTTACGTACAGCAAGTTAGAAGATTAAAAATATAAAATTTATTCTCATCGAGTGTTCCCAAGGAAGTTACACTACAACACACAGTGGGTCACTCACAATTCTTCTACTATTCTTTGCTGATCTTCAGGCTGCAATGCTCTTCTAACAGGCATCCTCACACTAGTACAACAGACATATCTTTGTTTAAGTCCCACTTTTCACTTTAAAAGCAACTTCCATTCCATAGCTGAAACACAGGGCACAGGATGTCAGTGGGACCAGAGTACCATGCTGCAAGAAGGTGATCGCTGGCTTTTCCAGAAGACACGTATTACTGAATCTCTTCAAAAAACACCATTTTCCTTAGCCAGAGCCTTCTAGAACCACTACAACTATTTTGTGCCCCAATATGGGGCACACTCTAACCAAATATCTGACACCTTATATGCTGGATTAAATGAATTTGAATGATCCACTTACATCCTTATACTCACTTTCAATCAAAGAAAACAGCAAGTCTTGACTCAGCTTAGTTTCTCAGATGCTTAGCAGAGGTAAGCTTACTGAGACTAGGAAAGGGTCACACAAGGAAGAGTACATCTACATTTCAACGTTAAAATCCAGGAACTCCTATCTATCTGCAAATATTTTTAGCTTCTACAGAATCACCAGGCCTTGCTTGCATCCTAACCTCTTAACGCCATTACAGAAAAACAAACATTATTGTTAGATCAACATGAGGACAGATACCTTTTCTGTGCTATTTTTCAAGAGGAAAGCCTAGCTTTCCTTAACACCCACTGCCTTCCAACACACCCCCACTCTAAAGCCATACCTGCATCCCTGCTAGAGCCTGTTGGGCCAGCTTCATGCTCTTGGATTCCAGAGCCAGTTGAAGAGGAAGAAGACACTTCTCCCTGAGGAAAATAAAATTTAAAAAAAATAAAATAAAAAAAAAATTTAAAAAAAAAAAAAAAGACAGAGAGGGAAAAATGAAACTAAAAGTGGTATTCAAGTAACATTCCAGAAAGGCTGTATCACTTTCAGTAAGATCACACTTGCAAACAGTAATCAAAGATAATTTCACAACTCTGTGAAAAGCTGGCATGTTTCTTCACACACTGCTAAGAATGGTCTTTCAATTGAAATTTCACAAAACACAACTGTTAGCCCTCTGTATGCATATGAATGTGCAAAGCATAAAGATGACATTGATTCACAACTCTCTAGTGTTCTTTCAACTCAGTGTGTTGAACATTAGACTTCAGTCACTTACCTTCTGTTTAATATTCAAGTTTCCAGAAAACTGGTTTCATAATCCACCTTCTACTGAGTTTTAGTCTATGGCCTGCTCTACAGTACAGTGCACCCTGTTGTGTTAGCTCCCTCCAACTATAAATGGCATAGACAAAAGTAAATCAACATTAATGAGTTCAATTTCCACCTGAATTAGCATGTGCTATAACTATGACTTAGTTGTACTTTGATTATAGAATAGCAAAAATTTAATAATAAAATTAATTATTAATTAGGATATTATTTTAGATGTTTTTGACTCAGTGCTCAGATACTAAATTTATTTAATTTAGTGACCAAATCAAACACTGCCTGGAACTGTGACTTCTCTGTTTACTCCTTGCTTTTTATCAGAAAAGGGTTGCAGCATCTGATAAACATGTAGTAACCACAAACCCTTTAAGCAAATCCTGCTAGTTGGCAGGAAACTCATTCCTGATCAGAGATACTCAGCCTATGTCCAACTGTAGCTCCCTGAAGATTTGCACTTCACTAGGTTACATATCATAACAGGCACTTATCTGTACATAGAGTCTATTTTTCACATTTGTGTAGACATATTTGCTTATGGCAAACTATTTGTGCCAGCCCTTAAGAGTCTCAGTACTCCCAGTGTCTGCATTGAAGTTGTCTCAGGGGAGGTTTAGGCTGGATATTAGAAAAGATTCTTCACCCAGAAGGTGGTTGGGCTCTGGAACAGGCTCCCTAGGGAAGTGGTCACAGCACTAAGCCTGACAGAGTCCAAGAAGTGTTTGGACAATACTCTTGGGCACATGGTGTGACTCTTGGGGATGGTCCTGTGCAGAGTCAGGAGCTGGACTTGATGATCCTTGTGGGTCCCTTCCAGCTTGGCATATTCTGTGATTGTACCCCAAGGAGCCCTTTTGGAATCGCATTAATTTCCTCTCCATGAAGACAATTGTGTGCAAGGTAAGAAGAAAACAATTAGTTGAGTCTCCTCTTACCCAGCTGGAAATTCTTCCTTCATAACTAGCTAAGGAGAACCCCTAGAGCAGAGCAATAATGATTACTGGAGTTTCAGAGGCATTGTCAAAGCTACCTAAAGTCTTGCACAGTCTGCCCATAACCTACTAACCCCACTCCAAAAACAGGAAGTCTACAACCTGAACTTTCTTTTTAAAAACATTTCAATGGAGATTACCAAACACTGGCCATTTCACCTTTGGGGAACCCATCTTGTAACTCTTTCAGTGGATCCTGGTTGCAGAGGGACTGATTTTCCATTCCAAAAACCAACTCTATTTTCATTTAGTTCAGTTGTTATTCCTTTCTCTCCACCTTTCCCAAAAAAACCACAAATTACAAGCTACCTTAAGGGGCACAGATCTGCTATTTGTTCTTTGAAATGCAACCCCTTCCTCTAATGATAAATTAAAGACTTGAAAGTCGCAAGCATGACTCAGTTAAGCAATATAGCAAGCTTCTGTATTTGGAAAAGATTTTTGAGAATCTGCAGGTCTTAATTTTTACCTTCTTCACAGGTTATGAGAACTTGCAAAAGGCCATTTGGCATAACACTATTGGAATCTTTTTAAAGAAACATGAATACTAAAGAACTTGAAGCACACTACATGTATATTTTAAAATAGATTTTTAACTTAAAGGTAACAATTTGCTCTGTGAGGTATTCTGAGAAACAGGCAAGCACAAAGCCCAATTTTTGCAGAAGCTCCTTTCTTCAATGTTTCTGGAATCAATTTAACTAGAAGGACTCTTGAAACCTGTGAGCTCAGCATCCAAACCAGCTTGAACTACATAACAGCTAGGAAATATTTCCTGTAAGAGTGTCATACAATCCAGATCTGCAGAAACTGCCAAAACATCTACTCCAGAGTTCAGACACCAATCCTCTAGCCAGAATAGAGTTGGTTACCATCTATGTATCTAATGCCAACTTTGCTTGGATCTGGAAACGTATATAGCCTGCAGGTAAACTGTGATAGTGAGGTGCCACAGCAATACATCTCTAATCCACAAAGCACCTTTAAGTGCTAACTTTTACATTGTGACTTTGACATATTTCCTCTTGTGGTGGTTTTAATCTAGGCCTTCCCTGGTTACCAGTTTGTAACCAAGGAAGGGGCAGTATTCCCAGTATTCCATACAATTTTTACGTAAATCGTGGTATAAATAAGAGGGGAGGAGCGGCCTTCATTCTTCTTCTCTTCCGCTGAACTTCGGGAACAGTGGGTCCCTGTGTTGGTCTCGCTTATCTAAGGCTGAGGCCTGCAGCATCCACTGACCTGCCACGTGGAAGCTTGGAGAGTGCTGGCCGTGTCTGCCAATCCTGCTTTCTAAGGGACGTGGTGAGATTTGTTTTACTAGTTATTTTACTAGTTCTTGGGTTTGATTGTGCGTATCTATTCGGTGTCCCTTTTTGTTTCCTTTTGTCCCTTTTCTCCCCTTTCCCTATCCCTTCAGGGGGTGTTTGGATTCCCGTTTGCTGTGTACATAGCATCTTAACTGTAATATACACAAAATATATATATATTTTTTATATATTACTAGCTTGGTTTTTGAGTTCTTCAATTTGCATAGTTTTTTTTCCTTTGCCCTGGGGGAAGTAGAAAGGGGGGAAGAGAAGGGCTGCTACTGGGGGTTGTGCATTTGGCAGGGAGCCAAGTCCGAACCATCACACCTCTTTTAAAGAAGTTTTTACTATCACCCTGTGGGAGAGAACTCACACTTGAAATTAGTAGATCAACAGATGCCAAAACAGGGTACCTTTGCATTAACCAGTACTCAATCATCCAGACACAGATAGGAAAAAAAAAAATCACAATAGTGTATATACTAACTGCAGAGATGCTAAAACCAGATGATTATTTAGACCTTAATCTCTTCAGGGTTGAACACCATATTTGCTTTTAGACTTTCTACAGATCGATGCAACAGCATATAAACATTTTGGGCATTATTAATACAGAACAAACTTATTCTCACATTAAAGTGGATGGAGACCGGGAGGAGAGGAGAAAAGGAAGGCAAAAGTTACTGGAGTGGATCCAGTTCAGTTTCATTATAATGAAGACAGGTGGGAGCTCCTACAGCTTATGTGTAGCTACCCTGCACATCAGCATGTTGCCTACCATCTGTCATCACATACTGCAATGAGCAGAGAACAATGAGAGCCTTGAGATATGTCCCAAAATGAAGAATAAAAAATGATAAACAGGAGAATGGAAATTAGAACAGATTCAATTAGCTGAACTTCCCATCCTTGCTAAAAAAGTTTAACTGAAAATCTAATTAAGGTTGCTGTAGACTGTGTTCCCACTGTATTCTTGGAGAAAATGAATTGCCATTGTGTCATTTCCTGTTCTTGTTACACACTCAGTCAATTAAACCTTTAGCATTTCCATGCTAGAGCCATAAAACACATGCAGAGATACCTTGCAATGTTTGATTAGCTTGAGCACCTTCTACATTTCAGTTTAACCTGCTATTTAAAGGCATCATTGGATAGCATGAGAACACAGAAGGACATGGTAGATAATCCTCAGGAAGAACAGGAGAAAATGACGTAAATTCAGTCAGTCCCTTCTAAGGTCTACCATTAAAAAACTGGATTGAATAAGGATGCACAAGAGAGAATGCAGACCAGAATTTGGTCTCAGAGTGCAACGAAGTAAGGGACTGAGGTTTCCTCTTATACCTTACAGCCCTTTTATAATTCGACCCTGTTTTGAGTGGTTCCAAACTATGGGATCCCATTGCTTACTGCACTGTCTGATGTTCTGTACTGTTAAGTTACAATTCATTCAGCTTTTGTAATGCAACACATGTAAGATATTCTACGTAAGTGAAGTTCTCAGATTAAGATGGTGCACAACAGTATACTTCAAAACACATTTAAGAATGTTTTCCCTTTACATAATGTACAGAAACTAGTTGCACACTGGAACTCTTAAGTTGCACGCAGGTATGGACATACATACACATGCAGTTTTAGGCACAAAGGCCAACTTAACCCTGAATGAGATGAGTTGAGTACAAAACAGAGGAAGGATGAATGGAAGGGGGAACCTTTGACTTAGAGAAGGGGAAGTTATCTGCCCAGGGTCAAGCAAAAAGCTCAGAGACAGAACCAAGTGCATAATCCAAGACCAGGCTGTGCTTCCTGAATTACCCCACTCCGTGACTGTCAACTACACAAACTCCAGAATGAATCACGAGAAGAAATAAATAATAAATAGCCTTTATATTCAGCACGCTAGGTTACAACGACCTTTCTAGTTGTCTGTGTTTGCAGTGGCTCATCAACCTACCACTTTCCCTGCAGGTTTGGAACAAGGGGTGCTATGACACATCAGCCAAAACAGACTGCCAAAAAGGTCAGAGAAAGACAGATTACTATTGTAAGGAGAGAGATCATAAAATTTTTTTTATTCTAATTGTAGTGAAGAAAGCCTTCAGTGAGAAGAGAATAATGGCACATTAATTCATTCTCATGATAAAAACTGTAAGGAAGATAGAAAATGGCCCAACCTTAACTCCTTCTTGTTAGTGCCCAGAACACAGTCTCAACCTACCTTCTGCTTCTTGACTTAGGGAAAGGGGTACTATAAATGAGGCATTTTTCCCTTCATGCAATTGGTGATAAACTTATTATTTTTAATCCCATTTCTGAAAATTAAAGATTTAAAATAAGACATCTCTCAGCATTATCTTCCTGCTGAAAGCAAAATTCAGAACTCCAAGGCCTTATCAGCATGCAATTTGCATTCCATCGAGCAATTCACAAACCCACTAAAGAACAGATAAGAATTTGATTAGCTGCTGTTGCCATTTTCTGATACACTGTTTTTTAGGCGGGATAACAGTAACAGCCAGAGTAACATTTATGATTGAAAGGCCTTCTCCATTTTGGCTGCTTAAAACGAACAGAGTAGCACAGTGTAACATGATTACCCTCACTTACTCACAAAGAGAGTTGGCCCATGAAGAAAAGATAAATGGTAGGGACGAATTCTCAGAATTCTGGAGGTACCCATAGCTGTTACTCTTAAATAAACCAAACAGAAGTAAACACTATCCTTACACAAAAGGGGGTGATTTAATTTACGTAAAACAAATTCCAGTGCTGTATATATGAACACACGTACCTACAAAAGTAGAAACTTACTGTGCTAGCTTAGAGAACACTGATAAAAGATTCCACCAACAATTTATGGCTTATAATAGACGTACTTAAAACCTGGAGGAGGAACAGGAAATAAATATATCCTTTTTCAAGCAACAGCTCTTCGAGAAGAAGAGAAATTTTAGGTCCTTGCTCACATTCTAGAGAAATGATTGATTTTATCTACTAGGGAAATATGACAAGAGTACAAAGAGTATTAAAGTCAAGCTCAGAGAGAGGTTTGGAGTCCACAGTGTATAAATATAGGGCAAGTTCTCCTGCCTCCACAATGCAGGAAGTCAGACCAGATGACTACAACAGACCGCTCTAGCACTAAAATTTGTGCCTCTATGCAAGTACGAGTTTGTCAGTAATACTTATCCTATTGCTCTAGTAGGTCTCTAAAAGACAAAATCTGAAGACTTCCAGTTAGAACCCTCCTTTTTAAGAAAAAAACCCAAACCAACAACAAATTATCTTTGTGATGCTGTATCATTACAAGATGATCATGCGCATTAGACAACTTGTTGCAGTGCTACATAAGAATGAATAAGCATTCAGCGTTGCAGTTTACAGGTCCTGAAAAAACAAAACAAAACAAAACAAAACCAAAACCAACAGTTGGGGGACTGTTGTCGTACTATATAGATAAAAATGCTTACTGGCTTCATCAGAGCCAGGATTTTACTCCAGTTACTCAGAATCATAGACACTTGCGTGCATGTTTCTCATGTCAAGAGATTTGCCTCTCACATAATCAGGTGAGGTTCCACATTTACTAATAACTAAAATTCTCATTTCTAGCTGAAAGCATTTTCATTTTTCTGTCTCACCACTTGCATCTTATTTTTTTTTTTAATCTCATTTGTTTCCTCCCTACAGAGTACAAGACTTTTTGCTTTTATCCAGTTACAATGGAAGGCTTCTTTTCATCTGACTTGAGGTTAATTCTCCTTTCCATATCCGATTCTCTCACCTCAGCTGCTGACATCAGCTCTCTCTTGGAGTTCCCTCCAAGTCAGTATTTAATTTTTCCTTCCTTTTTGTTTTATGTATTCCCTCTTCCCTTCAATCTATTTGCTTTTCATACCAAGACACAAAGTAATCATTCAACACTTAAACAAACCTACCTTTGGAGGGAAGTATATGAGTTGCTTATCAGGGGATGCTTAATGACACAGAAAAAAAGAAGTGAAGAATAATGCCTAAATGTAATTTCATACAGTTTCTTAGCTAGAATTTTAATAATTTTTTTCAACCTGGAATTTTGAACGAGACAGCAATTTAAAACTGCTTGCTATTAAAGAAGTGAGATAATGGCATTTCTAATCTTCTTTATTTACATACTTTCCAAGATAAATGGATTTGTCATTATAGAAGAAGCACAGCTCTACTTATGGAAAAGCAAACATGAGCAATTTAATCTTCCAGCCAACCTTATGCAGCCAAGACCACAAAATTCATACCATTGTAATTAAGTAGCTCAGCACACTCACTCAGTTGGAGAGCATTTCTAAGGTCATTTGCTTCCTTGCTATACTGGCTAATAACATCTTGATTTCAACACAAAGTTCCTAGATAGGAGCCTGACAGTGTTGTCAAGATGAAAACAAAACAGAACAAAACAAAAAATACAAGCACATGGTGTACCTTTACTTGAGAGGAGAGGAAGAGAGACAACAAAAGATTCTACACAATATTAAATGGACCAGGCCAAAATAATAATCAGATGCTGCCAGTCTCCAAAGCTCCCCTCTCTCTGATACATTATCATCACTCTCCCTAGAACATCCACCCTTACAGACTTTTGCTCTTTGTGCACAAGGTATTATAGTAACTCTTCTCCTAAGGAATCTGATGACATGCAAACTTTACAATATCTTAATTATATAGCAACCCGTATCCTTCAGGTGATTTCCTTGATTACAATTTGAAGATGAGGTGAGAAGCCGAGTATTCATCCTTAGTGTACACCTCTTGCCCTTAAGTAGAGGACATACTGGACTTGGTCAGTGTACAATTTTTAAAGCTTATCAAACTGGTCCATTAATTCTCTTCCCTCTACTTGGTAAGCCTGGAAAGGAAGCTAAGGATTTTTCCCTGAAAATAACAAACAAAGTCTCTTATGAAAATTAAACTTCCTGCAGGAGAAGTTTTACAGTGTTGGGACTAGGTAGCACTGAGGGAACAGAAAAAAGACACAGAGGTACTAGAGCATAGAGAACTTGCCAATTATCTTATTTTCTCCATTACAGTTGGATGTCCTGCAGTGAGTTACAGAAGTTTGATGAAGAAATGGGAGAATGAGATTCATTTCTGGTCATTACTGGTTACATTTTGAATATCAATGCTGCAATCTGCAATGCCATTCAACTTTCACAGCAGTTTAATGCTAAATCTTGACAGCCTTAAGGTATGGTTGTTAAAAATATCCCACCTTTGCAATGTATTATGTAATTTTATACTCACTGCAGCTCAGCATATTCAATTTCTTAAGCAAACAAACATTCAAGGAAATGAAAGGTAGTGAATTTCCTGCAGGTTTGTTACTTTTCATGGAATGTAAATAAAAGAAATGTCAGAAACAACTTATTATTCCCACTAACCCTTTCATTTTCAAAACAAAGAAAAGTCATGACTTGCACAGCATCACACAAAGACCACAGCAGAGTAAAGCATCATTTAGTAGGAAAACAGTCCTTTCAGTTTCCGTGCCACTTTTCTTCCATCTCCTGGTTCCTGCCCACCCTCAACAATATTTCATTCTCTAAGGCAAATATCAACAGCCTCATGATGTTCTCATTTTCTTCTCTGCGAGCACTAAAAGGAATCAAATGTTTAAAGCAAAGACACACACTGCTATCCCATTATCATCCTTAGACCCTAAGGTCAATATTTCAGTTGTATTTGTTGTTACAAGTTAGACAAACAGCTAAAACTACAGCTGCCCTCATCCTTGGCCCCACTCAGATGCTCTCCACTCCCACACGGCCAGCTCCAATGAGGAAAATCAACTCTAGCCCAGCCAAGACCAGTACAAGGTGGACTTTTGTCACAAACGTAGAATGAATTTTCAGAAGAATCTATAAAAGGAATAAAGACCCATGGCAGTGGTGAATATTAAGGTTCACTACCACAGAGAATATCAGGAAGGGTAGAAAGTTAGTTTCAGAAACAGCAAGCACTGCCCTTAAAAAACAAAACAAAACAAAAAAACAAAAACAAACAAAAAAACCCCACAAACAAACCAAACCAAAAATACAACAACAAAACCAAACAAAAAACCCTCACAACAAACCCACAAGTAAGTGTAGTAGAAATCACGCACCGTTTCCCTTACAACACTAAACCTTGCCTTGCTTGATACATTCATGAGTCAATAGCCCTGGCTAGCAGGTTTTTAGGTACTATATCTAGAGGCCTTCGAAAACTTTTGAAATCTTGTGTTGACAGCAAGAGTTCAGACATGCACTATAGAAACTGACCCTATACATCCCTTTCCTCTTCAGCTGTGCTGTCTTTTGGGTCCCAGAACAAAGTTTTGCAGAGATTACATACCTGCCCATCAGAAGAGCCACTTACATATCCCAGACTGAACATGCAGAATGATCCAAATACTATATTACACAGTGCCACATCACCTTTCTAAACACTAATCTCCTCCCCTCACCTACTCCTCAACATTAGAACTGGGATTGCAACATTTTGAATCAAGACCAGTATGTATACATCATTCAAAACACCAAATGAGTTACATAAATGCCCTCAAAAGTCTGGATTAAGACTGTAAACTGCCAACACAAGAGATGGAGCTCAACAATCCACTCTGCAACTAGAACCTCTTTTTGGCCACATGCCTGCCAGGGAATTCATAATCCACTTGCTGAATGCCAGACAGCGAGTGGTTGAGCAGCATGAGTCTCGTATCCAACAGTCACATCCAGGAGGAGCACTTAATGCCAGGTGGTTGTGAGAGCAAGAGCTGGAAACAAAGTGTTTTAAAAAAGCAAAAGAGTAAAATAGAGAGAGAGATGCTAAAGCCACACCCCAGAGACAGCCATTCCTCCTCTCACACTCACTATTTCTGGTTAGGGATCTGCTATAAATATATATCTTTCCTCTCCCAGCAGAAAGAAACCAACAGAAAATATGATCAAAATTAAGAGATAGGAAAATACAAAAATGATGAAATCATAAACACTTCTTCACAATGGAGAAGCCAAAACACATTCCAAGACTCAAGATTCTTTAAGTGGATGAATTACCTGCAAAGGTAAGTGGATTGGACGTCTCAATAGCATTAGTTGTTGGTAATGTTCTCACCACAATTACTGCTTTTATTATTTGTTGAGCACATGTAACATAAAGTGAGTGAGCACGTTGTTTTATTTAAGAGTTTATAAGCTATATATTTCTCAAGAAGTACGTCAAATGCAAAGCTAGAGATGTAAAAATAAGCAGTAGATTAGAACTACTACTTTCATCCCCAGATGCCCAAGACTATTAAAAAAAAAAAAAAAATGCAAGGAGGATAGATATTTCAGAGTTCAGCTAAATTTAAGACATATGTCTGTTCCTGACAGGTCTTCATCACATTGGCTTACCGAAGTTCCCAAACTGCCCTCAAAAACTAGTGGGACACAAGATGACTACTACTGGGACACAAACAGAAGAGACAGAACTGGATGTAAGCTGGTTATTACAGAGGACCCTGCTCATCACTGACTTTTGACTTCCCAGTCGTAATATCCAGAAATCCTGGTAATTTTTGAAAGGCCAATGTGAAATACAAGAGGAATTCAAGTGAGCCTTTCTGGCACAGTACATGATGTAATTTGCATTCCTTCCAAAAAGAAGTTCTCTCAGAAGTCCCATCCACCTCCTCTTAGCAGCACCAAGTCTGTGCTGATAAAAAGCCACTAAGTTTTACATAGCCTATAAGGCATGACTTAAGTTTATAAAGTGTTCCAAGAAACTCTGCTAAACCCAAGTTTTTTGAAAGTGGTTTGTGACTGGCAAGCGCTGTCTAGCCTTTTATTTTATTCTCTGATAGGGTGATAATTCTCATGAGTATTAAACTGCTCTGATCAAACATTCTTTTTCAAAGCTTATTTTCTTGTGTCTGTTCAGTTACCTGTAATAGGTCATATTTCAGCCTCTAAAAACACAGTAGAGGAACTGGCAGGGGATTAGCCAAGAAGAGAGGCTTATTCAGTGTATATTGTTGGCCTTAGGGAAGAATTTGTCATCTTGAAAATATTGAAGTAAACAGAGCCCAACTTAGTAGCAAACAACTGTTTGCTGGCAGACAACTCTTAAGCTATTTTCTGTGTGATCAATTCACCAATTAAAACACGAGCACATCAATTCCTTTGATCTAACTCATGATTGAAGTCATCCATCCAGACTCCTTAAGGACTTAGTATATATTCAATCGTTACAACTCCTGTTCAGAGAAAAATATCATCATACTACGCAGCTAATAAGAGACCAGTTACCAATAGGTTATGTGACTCTCCCTTCTGGAGAATTCCCAGAACATCTACAACAAAGCCTTGAACCAACTTCAAGTCATTTCCATCTTGATCCACTTTAATCTTCGTTACTATCTCAAACCTTGCCCAACACTCTGAACATAAGCTGGAAGTCCCAAAAAGTCACACATACTCCTATCTCAAGGCAGAGCTGACAAGGGAAACTCCGTATTTGTTGGAGATTTGTATTTCTTTAGGAAGTGAGACATTGAAATGATGCCCCTCATTAGAATTAATATGCAAGGTCATTAAGTGGGATTTGGATTCATAAGTCCAATTAACATCAAGGGAAGTGGAACAGCAAAATAGTCTCATTTAGCTCCCTAAAGATATATCCAACAGATGTCTATCAAACTAATTAAAGAATGACATTCCAGGTTGAATGTCCAGTCACTGAGATTCCCTTGCTCCCAAACATAGCAGGCCTGTAGTATCTGCTACCAGACAAGTGCTAGAAACAGCTCCCATACAATGGTACAGCTAAAGCCCCTAATTAATTGCACAGAGAACTTATGTAGTCTGCTTAATGTTCAGTAACAGAGGTCCAAAACAAGAGAGGAAGCCATGGAGGGATCAGGAGCAAGCTGGAACACAGAACCTACCTCAACACTATTGTGGAGACAAGTATGTAGCTGACATATGTTAAAAAACCCTTGAACTCAAATGGGTCATAGGCTGAGGAAATGTAAAAAGACACCATGTGCTCTTCATTCTCACACTAGGATCATGATCTTACAAGAAAACATTATGAAGAACCTCTACTCATCTGGAACTGGGGTGTCAAAAGCAGCAAATGGTTTTTCTTATTATAAATCAAAAAAGTGAGTATACAGTTTACACACTCTCATTTTTGAAACTAGTCTTCGTTCTTCAGTTTTAGAAGGAAAAGAACTTAAGCATAGTCACAGACAACCTGTTAAATGTCAATAACATCAGTACAACTCACTAGTGGAAGCCAAACACTGCTCTGTGGAGAAACAGAACAATACTGACTGGAGTACTTACTTCATTTCCTATTTTTGAAACCAAGTCAGTATCTATCTCAACTGGATGTGGTAGCTCATAAATCTGTTCTCTATTCCTATGCAGTATGGATGTGCCCTAGATCAAGAACTTTCCCAAATACCCTGTAGAGAAGTGCTGATGTCCTTTCTTTATATCCATTATATTCTAAGGACACCCCAAACTTTATTACTAAACAGGCTGGAACATCCTCGCCCCACCCCCATACGGTACTCAAAATTCAGCTCATAAATACATTTTTTCCTGAACTATTTGCCACACTGCCTTTAACATTTTCAGTATGTTGTCACTATGAATCTCAGATCTGAGTTGTGGACGAAGGTTAATTCGTGGAAAGATTAGTTCTAGTATTATGGAATATTCCACAACACATTCCCATGCTCTGTTACTACACTCAAAAATAATATAGAAAAAAGTGTGAAGTGCAGACTCAGATTCCAAGTGGATGAGCAGTCAGAGGCTGACCTGCATTACAGCAGGTGATACAACCTGCACCTGATATAAGTCAAAAGCAGGAAAGAGGTATGGTCAGGATGTCTCCATCCTGTATCCTGGCTGTGTTTCTGGTTGTAGCTGCCACAATACTTTCAAGCCTATTCTTTTCCAGTGTTAGGACCCAAGCCATCAGAGTGCTGTTCTTCCACAAATACCAAGCAAAGAAGAAATTTTATCTAATTTGCAAACCATGCAGGTGAACTCCAGCCCAAGATGTGGCTCAGTGTGCTGATCTGGAGCCTGGCACCTCTTGTTATCAAAGAGGGAAGAGTCAGTTCAGCAACAGCTCTCACACTGTCTGAGGTTGTGTGGCAGAGACTTACCAAGGGTCCCACAACAAAAGCTTCTATTCAAATTCTCCTGTGTACCTTTTATTTTGCAAAACATTCAGTAATAATCAGTGCATTGTTACTGACAAGTCTAACGTTAAGAGTTTACTTCATCATAGCTACACCTGTGAGAGCATTAGCTTTATTTAAAATGATTAGGATTTACAGTGGAAAAAACGCCCCAAATAAACAAATACATCATTAAGAACACTGGAGGAAGAAGAGAAAAAGGTAGACATATCTGTAAAGAGGTAGTAGGCAAGTGAAAAAGGAAGTAGTGTGGTAACAGCTAGTTAATTAATTCACAGGGAAAGACAATAGCACTTAAAAAGAGAGAGACCATAAAGATAGAGGCTGATAAAAGGGAAGATGAAGAGCCAAGTGTTCTCCAGCCACAGTGACAAGTAAACCTAATTCTAATGAAGCTACAAGGAATTAGTTATCCAGCTGTTTCCAGTCTGTGTTGGAGATGCATGTGTCTGGCATTGGTTACGTCAGACCTGTGCTACATCCATCCCCCACTTCATTGAGGCCTTTTGTGGACTGCAGCTGCTAGGATTTTAGAGTGGCAAAAGAACTGCTCTTATACCTTGGTGACTGCTTGACTGAGAGTAATATTGTGGTAAAAAAATGGTACCTCTGTCAGCAGCTCATAACAGATATCTAGAAGAACTACAGGACAGGCCACATATCCAGCAAGACTCCTACATACCCTTTTATAAAAACTCAATCACCTCTGACTAAAGTACTTCTGAATAAGATGGGGTACCTTTGCACCTGATCGACTTCAATCAATTTCTTCCATGGATTTGCTGAGGTGATTTTTGCACTCATGCAATTTTGTAGCATCCATTACATTCTTTAATAAGGCAAGCATAAGTATTTCACATCTATATGATTAGGCTGTGTGAAACAGCCTCCTTCTGTTTTAAACAATATGCTCTCTAGTTCCTTTTGATGATTCCCAATGGTTCTGTCAGAAGTGACAATGATTAATTTTGCTTATCCACTGACTCCACAACAATCAGAATTTCCAAAATGAGATCTTGTGCACCTCCCCCATTTTATAGGTGTACAAATGGAGGTAGGAAGAAGGAAGAAGGCTTACTCAAGATAATCTAGTAGGCTAAAGGAAGAATTAGGCATAGAAACTGCATTATTTTAGTTTTTAGTCAGTGTCCTAGCTATATAATAATTTTTCAGTTGCCAGAATTTTTATTTTCAGTAAACAAAAACTGATTTAGATTGCAAAGAAAACGAACACACTCAGAAGGCTGGGAAACATTATCATTTATACCGAAAGCTGTAATTAGAAGGAAAACTCTTCAAACCGTAAGGTTTCTAACCAGTGTCACCACTATACATACCCATTCTAACACATTTCATTCATGGCCACAGGCCAAGGAATCATCAGCAAGTTATCCACTACTATCAGCACAGATAGGTGTATCTATAAACTAAAGAAATCATAAAGATTCAGCCCCCTCCTCTGTCCACCTCATTTTTAATTCAGTCTTTTGCTTCAATTTTACAAATACTTACAGCTACACACACAGGATTCAACATTAAATGTTCTTACCTTAGCTGATACGGAGGTATCTTGATAGCAGCATCAGGAGAATCCAAGGTTTCTGTATAATCAAAAGAAACAATAGGGCTTTTGAAAGAAACTTCTGAGTTCAACCACAGTAATACATCTGGCTACAATCTCTGAACTAACGATCCTAAAGTTTACACCTACTTCAGCTGACAAAACAACAATCACTGCTGCTCCAAGTCCACAAAGCTTTGCAGAAATCTGTCAGGAGCCTGGGTGCCCAATGAGAAGGCATCGAGTACCATCTTTTCCATTTTCACATATCAGCACTTCGGCAGCACAGATACTAAAACTGGAACAGTATATGGGGTATTTGCATGGCTGCTGTGCATGGAACATCAGGATGAAAGGCCAGTAATAAGACAGCAACACGTATGAATTATCACAGAATGCTGTCACTACGTATGGATGAAAAATAAAAATTTAAAGTAACTGAAAGTATCACAGTTATGATGATGTAAGTTAGAGGTCTTGCTGACGAGTGCTGACAAGTGCTCCAGGTTCTTAGCGTCAAAAAACAATTCAAGCCACAAACAATCTTGCAAAATGGGTGGATGTTAAAATGTACCTAAGCTTGTATTCCCTTAAAAAAATGAACTCGTTATACTGATCATTATTTCCATTATTTAGCAAGGATAAAAGAGCTCATGGAATCCAGTAAAACAAAACTCCTAGCTTTTAAAATAGATTCCCGAACATAAGCCAGCAGTAAAAACTATGCTGGACGGTTTTTTACGATGATTTAGGGGAACGAGGGGGCCTTTTAAGAAAAAGACAGTCCCTCCGAAACTGACGGGGAAACTGACAGCTACTGATACCCGTATCTGCCTGGGAAGCGCCACGAAACAGATCCAGGAGGCGGGGAGGGCGAAGGACGCGGATACGCTCCGGGACCGGCAGCAGGTGCCACGGCCTCTTACAGCAGCGCAGAGCTCCCGGGCATTTCGAAGAGCCCGAGGCGCTCCTGTCGCTCCCCGCCCGCCGGAGGCTCAGCAGCCAGCGCGGAACAAGTTTGTTGAGGTCTCCCTGCCCCCGCCGTTACAAAACCCCTCCATCGGCGGCTCCTGCCCCGCTGCGCTCCCCGCGGCAGCCCGGCCGCGGCGGGCTCAGCCCGCGCCCCTCGCCCCGTACCGATGGCCCAGGTGCAGCTCTCCTTGATGGCCCTGTGCTTGCTCCCCGACGCCTCCTTCTGCAGCTTTCGCAGGATTTCTTCCATCTTGCCTCCCTCGGGATCTTCGCCTAGCCGCGGGGGAAGAGAAGCAGGCGGAGAGCAGGAGGAGGAGGGCGGTGCGGGCGGCAGAGCGGTGCCGGGGCTGCCCCCGCCGCAGCAGTGCCTACGCGGGAGCGGAGCGCGGCATCCCGCTGCCGCCCCGCCGCCGCTGATGAATCACGCCGAGCTCCATGGCGGGGACACGTCAGTTGTTGCCGCTGCGGAGTCCCTCCTCCTCCTCCTCCTCCTCCTCCTCTCCCACCCCGGGCAGGCCCCGGTGGCGCAGCGGGGCTGGGGCCGGGCTTGGCCCTGCCCGCGGGAGCGCAGGGACTCCCTTCCCTGCGGGGGTGCGGAGAACCCTTGGGGCAGTGCCGACGCCGCCAGAACCCGGACCCCGCGGCGGCAGGAGCCCCGCGGGAGGCGCACGGCGCGGGCAGGCCGGGTCGCCATGGCGACCGGCGGCGGGGGGCGCCGACAGCGCGGCCTGCCCGCCCCCGGGCAGCGGGAGGGGCGCGCTGGGAGCCGCCTGCGCCTCGGGCTCCGGGGATCCAACGGGGCACTCTTGTGGTCGGGCGAGTGTGCTGCTCCTGCTCCCGCCCGGCCCCCCTGCTGCTGAGCGCGGCCCGGGACTGCAGGGCAGGGTTGCCGCTCCCCAGCCCTGCCAGCTTGGCGCTCCGCTCCAGGCAGCGCTGCCGCAGCGCAATCCCTCCGGCCCGCAGCGCAATCCCTCCGGCCCGCAGCGCAATCCCTCCGGCCCGCAGCGTCCTGCGGAGCCGTGGGCGCTGTCGCACCGGACGGATAGGAGCAGCCAGGCCTGCACACCGCCGTGTGTACCGGCTCTGGTTATCCCCTGAAATGACTAGGGTCAAATAAATGGCCGTGAGCCCTGCGGGATCCACGCCTCTCTCCCCAGCTGGCAAATGCAGAAGGTCACGACTTGTCGCTTGTCTTGAGCCTTGAAAAGAACGCACACTCATGTGCCCCCCATCAAGCCATTCCCTCGGGGAGAAAACAGCCACTCCGCTAGTCGGATCGTCCTCCTCAGGCTCGGAACGCATCCTACCCATTAAGCCTCCTGCCTTCTTCAGTTTGCTGTTCTTTTGCCTTATCTCTAGTTTATACCTAGTTGCCCTTTTTGTGACTGCATCGGTTAACTGAGTGTTACAATGACGTTGTCTTCTTGCAGAATCTCTGTAAAAAGAGGACAAGCAGACAAGAAAGAAAAAAAAAAAAAAAAAAACAACCACAGATAAAAAAGGCATTCCAGGTAGCAGCTGGCAGTATTAGCGGTTATGTCTCCTACTGCTAATTGGAAGAGTACCAATTGTGAATTACCAGGCAGAATATTGGCACCTGGTGAATCAGCCATAGCATTTCCCACAGGATACTGGGCTTTCAAAGGCTGTCCCTTATCCAAATACTTACAAGGGCTCATCCTGTGTTCAGAAGTATAATGAATGCATAATCCATAGTTGTCTTTTAAGGCTGGAATGTAAAACTCCTCTCTGAAGAAAGTGATTTAGAATGATGACACAAAGGTGGATAAGGAGGTGGATAGGGAATGCCTATTGCTAGAATAGTAAGGGTTAAAAAACCCAAACAACCCAAACAAAAAACCCAGCTGAGCAAAAAACCCCAATCTCTAAAAGAAGTACCGTTAAGCTTCCAATTTCAGGGCATAAACCAATCTCTAAGAAACCAAAAGTATGTTCCCAAAGTTTCTTATCTCTGACCATGCCCTGCCACCTTCCTTGGAATGAAAAAAATGTAGCTAGTGGCTGGGTTTGTCAGGGCACTATGATGTTTTAAGTAAATGCTCAAGCTGAAGTGGTGATGAATTGTTTCCCCACCTATGTGCTTCTTCTTTATTCTGTGTTGTGCTTAGAGCAAATGAGCATGAGAGTCAGTTTCTGTCTTTTCAAGGCTTTGTTTTTATTTTTCTTTGAGGGAAAAAACAAAAAGGACTATGATGGTGTTTGAGGTATTTTTAATGCAGAAATGATGTACCAGAGTTCATCTGGACCTCTAAAATGCTAAAAGATAAATATGTATCTATAAGTAGTAAATAATTAATTGCTTATTTTCAGGGAACCACTGATGAAACTTAATTAATTTTTAATTTCAGATTATTTTCTAAGTATATGCATCATCAACTCACTGGTTAATTTCTCTGTGGTCTCTACAGGAGGGCCTTTGCAGCTGGAATCTTCACCAGAGCTACAGTGCTTTCATGCATGCTCGATTTTACTGAACCAAAATTTGCATTTGTTTGTATTTCACCCACTGTCCGATGTCTTCAAGCAAAATGGATTCTGTGCTGCTAAACACTTTTTCTCTGTAGTTATGTCACCAGATTGAGAGAAACAAAGGACGTGTTCAGGCTCCCTAGAGCCAATAAGATTTATGCAGATGGAAAAAGTAAGTCATGATGACTCTTCCTGAGCATGTCAGAGTACCATGAGTCAGCTCATTGACACTTTTAATGTGAGGCCCTCCATTTCCATGTGAACAGGAGTCCATCAGTCCTTGAGTCTGTTATCTGTATCAATCACATAAATACACAGTAACCATGTCCTACTGGAAGTCAGTCACTGAATACGTTTTGCTTAGGGAGGAAGTCATGTTTAATTGTGCGCTTTGGAATCCCCTTTAAGGCAAGTGACCTAGAGTGTCACAATATCTGGAAGCCCAGGTACAGAGTAGGGATGATGGTGAAGAAACCTCCTGTCTTCTGCCATGAAGAGACAACTAAGCTTTCTATGGTCACTCTTAGAGTTCATAAGTCCTCCTTGCGTTGTCCTGACTGTTGAAAGCCAGTAGCCTTCTACAGTGGTAGAGGCTACCTAGGAGTCAGTTCTGATGATTCCCTGCACAGCTGAAGCCTTGTCCAGCTGGAATTCAGAAGGCTTCTATGCAGATCTGGTATCTGCAGGATGCACTGGTCATATATCTCTAAGATGCAGTGGCAGATATGCAGTGTGCTTTTGTAACTCTCACCTGGCAGTGCTGCTGATCTTTTGCATTATGTGAATGCTGATTATATCCTGGGATACACCCAGAGCTCTGAACACAGCCAAGAAGTGTGAAAGCAAAGCCAAGCTACTCAAAATACCCAGAGTTTTAGAGTTGTATTAGTACAATTCTCTGTCTAGGCTAGTGAGCAGTATTCTCTTTAAGTCAGACTTAGAGACCTCCACGCTGCTATGTGTCTGCTCCTTCCTGTAGCCAAGGAAGGCAATCTGTTTAAATCTCTTCTGATAGCATATAGACATATTGCACACACCTGCTCTGTCATTCTAGTCTTTGAGGTCCTAAGAATGAACTAAAATGTACAGTGGAAAAGTGTGAGACAAAGGCATGTTACACTGTGAGATAATCACACATATTTTCTGTTAGTCATTATCATTTATGTTTTCCCTGTGCTCTGGCCATTTCAGCAATATATTAGGTCAAGATCTCATTGTATGCTGCAGATGCTGAAAAGTGTGCACTGAAGAGATGGGCTGTGTCCCTTGAGAACTTCCTTCAAATTTAATTACAAAATACTAAGAAATTCCCTCTAATGACAGGAGAAACACCTGGTTCCATGGTTCAAAAATATTGCTTAGCCAGATTTTTCAAAAATTAGTCTTCCCAGAAGCACCCCTATGACTGGACTGACCATATTTTCAAAAGAAGCTTAGGCTCAGTTTTGCTCAGCAGGTTCTGTACATGTGAATCCCTTTATATAGGAAAAAATTGCTCAAAAAATTTGAAGTGAAAGGGCCTGTAGGTGGAACAGGAGCTCATCAGCACCTTTGTGACACCTCACGGAGGTACCAGATGGTATCAGATGGAGGTACCCTTCCTTCCCTCTCCCAGAGGGCAGCAAGACTCAAACGAGCAAGACCTTTGTCAGGCTTTGTTTTCAGTTTTGGTTGTCTAGACTGTAAGCACACTGTTGATGATAGGGTGGCATCTATCATTGTTTGTCTGACTACACAGTGAATTACCAGAGGCTATCGGAGGGCTCAGTGAAATCCTTCCTGAGCTGGTGCTGCCTTTTGCACCTCCACAGCATGACCTTTCTGAGCAAAGACAAAGCACTGCAAAGCACGTTGAGCATGGGTGCTGCTGAGTGCAAGGATTACAGACTTAGGGAGAAAGGCCCTCTGAAGTGGGAGCTTTGAATAAAACTAGCATATATTCAGAACTTTTCAACATAGCCTCAAATAATTCATTCTGTAAAGAACAGTTGAAGCAAATGTAAAGTCTTGAGGTCCAAGTCAGGGTAGAAATACAAGACAAGACTTTCTGGCCTTGCTGAAATATACTTTCTGCAAAAACAAATGAAAAGCCAAAATTCCCATAACTGCCTTCAATTTACCATAATCTTCTCATCTCCCTGCAGAGTTGCAAAGGCAGTTGAAGAAGGTATCAGGAACACAGAACAGCTATTCTGTGTCAGATCAAAGTTCTTTTTACACAGTAACATACTTCTGACAGGAGTTAGGTGGATGTTCTTAAAGAAAAGGTAGAAAAAGTATAGTGCCCCTTCCTCTGGTAAACTCTCTCTGTCTCTATTAATTTGCAGACTATGTACTTCCTGAGACAGTGGTTTTATCTTCATGTATTCAGTAACATCTGAAAGATTTTTCTTCTGGGATTATATCTAATTCCTTTCGACTATTTTTATGCTTTTGACCTGCACAAGCATCCTGTGGCAGTAAGTTCCACAGCCAAGTTGCATGCAAACAAGAGAAAATACTTTTTTGTAGAGTTTTAGCTTCTTTTTGCTTAGGTTTCTGATTCTACCTACCTTATGTGCTGTGAGAAGCATTGCATAAGCATTCCCTATTTTCCCCCCACAATTCATGACTCTTTATACATTGAGCATGTCCTCCCTCAGCTGTTTTTATTCCAGTCTACAGTGGACTATGCTATTTAATCTTTCTTCCTAAATGATCTTTGGTCATACTGATTGCCCTTCTCTGTACTAATTTCAGTTCTTCTCTACCTTGCAATACAAGAGTTTGTGAAGAATAGTGAGTACATGGGAAAAGGCAGCTTGAAGGTTTGAACTATAAAAGCTCTCTTCCATCAGGCTCTATTGATAGGGCTTCAAGGGGCAAGGAAATTACAAGTAACTCTGGACTTAAGATTAATATCACAAGAGTTTTAAGTCAGCCGTAAAACTAAACTTCAGAGGTTTCCTTGTGTCCCACCTTTCTCCCTGTAGTCCAGAGGATTCCCCTAGTCTTGATCTATGGAAAGAAAACAGCAGTCCATTCAAAAGCTGAACACAAAAGTCAGGATTGTACCATCTGGCCATCATATATTTGGAATATGCAAAAGGCACAAACTCAAACTCTGTGAAGCTGTCTCTGAAAAGGTACTGAACTGATAACTCATCATGTAGCTGTATGAAATATAGGTCACGAAAGTTACAAATGCATTATACATATTTGTATCCATAACCTGCTTTGAAATCTGCTGTGGCCTTTGTGAATAAGATGTCTCTCATTATGAGGACATAATGATATCATGGCATCTACAGTTGTAAGAGGCTTGTGTTGAAAAGTCAAGAAAAGTCAGCAGGGTCTAACTAAATGTATCTCTACTGGCCAGGAAATGAATTGTGATTTGCATAGCCTCTTTGGTGTTAAGCATATAAATACATGGGTTGAAGTACTAGAAATACTCCTAGAAAAGTTAAGAACTGTATAAGTTTTCAATCTACTATGCTCTTTTTGAAATAGATAAATAGATTTTCATGCACTATTACAAAATTTAACGTATGACTGCTCTCTGAAAAATCCTTGAATTTGTTAAGCATAGTGCCAAGTAAAGAGAAACACAAAGGGACAGGTTAATTAGAAATTTAATAGTGTTAATTTATAGATCCTCTTCTGCTACTGATAGGTCAATCTGAAATTAATCCAGTGGTTTCAGGGTAATACTCTTGGCTTTACAATACAATGGTTGTAACATGGTATTGTAACATTTCAATTCAGAGCCTTCTTTTTGTGCGTTCATGTAAAGACTAAACACAAGGGGAAAAAATTCTCCTTTTTATTTTCCATGCTTCCCACAAACTGTCTTAGATGTAGTTTGACTCTGTTAGTCAGTGGTACTTACTTTGCCAACATTAAAAACCAACTTAGAAGACTTAAAAGATGAAATGTTCTGAATTAAGAGAGCTAGTTAGCTTCAGAGCATAGTTTGGTTCCTATTTAGTAGGAATTTAGTATTTAGTATTATTCCTCACAATAATAAGTGGGAACTTATTTCAAGGCAAGTAAGTCCCAGTCTCCAAAAGCTCTTCCAAAAGGAGTAAGAATCTGTTACTCTCCATCTGCTCTTGTCCTTGCAGACACTACTTTTCATCTCAAAGGTATCACAGAATCAATTAGGTTGGAAAAGACTATCAATTACTTATACATCTCTCTCTGTCATCTGACTTGGCACAGGAGTTGGTTCCTGAATTTGACACTTAAATTGCAAATCAGCAGTAAATTTGACCTATAAGTAGACCCGGCTATAGCCACATGCTTGGAAACTTTCTTGGAATGTTCTCTGAGAGACCAGTTTTCTATAAACTGACTGATGAACTTGCACATTGAGTGATGTCCTTTTATATTCCACTACTAGTATTAATCAACACTCAGTCAATGCTCAGATTGCTATTGGCATATACTTTCTGGATATATAATCAGAGAGAGTATAGCATTCAGCTTCCATCTTGCTAGGAGTAGACAGTAATTGCCTCTAAGTCATGATTTGAAAGTCCGGTGCTAAGTGGATATTGAACAACGCAGAAGCTCTCATTACAGCAATAGTCACAGGAGCCCACAGCCTTGTAGGCCTGAGGGAGATCATCACTACCCAAATGCACTGGTTTTTAAGTCTTTTAAAAATTGCTCTTGCATTAAATGGAAAGTCTAGTAGAAAGACAGGGTTTCCCAACACGTATTTTGAAAAGAGATTTCAAAGAATGGCATTGCAGAGTTCTGTGTTTAGATTTCAGTAGCTTCCAATTCAAATATACTCAGTCTATAAACGAAAAACCTCTGATGAAAAGCTATCTAATAACCAAGGTTCATCTGGTTTCTAGTTGTCAAACTGGACTCCTTCAGTGTACTATAGGCTAAGCAGACAGAAGAAAAAAACAGATTAAAGATTTTGGGATATTATTAAAATTATGGTCCTTTAAAGAACAATGACTATTTTTAGGGATGCAGTGTGAGTGTATTTTGTTGGCTTGATGTTAAATATGCCTAGTAGTACTCTTGCTTTCTGTACTACTGTAAGTCCCACTGATTTCAGCGGTACTAACTGGTCCTATGCAACTCTTTTTCCTCATGCTTTATTGACACAATTGCAACCAGTAGAACTGTGTGATTTGAGGTCTCACTGATACGGAAAGAGAACAGCTTTTCTACCATAGCCCTTTAGTTTTGCAATTTACTCTTTCCCATCTGATCTGTAGGAACTGATAAAAATTAGTCACCTTACTGAACATGTGTAGGCTTATTTTCTGAAATGTGTTCAGACTTGGACAAGTTTTCAACAGAGCAGCCAAAAGCATAATTCTGACACATAAGCCACTCTTACATTTTGTTTTAATTCTTCATGACAGCAAACAGGGACAGTACATATTTTCAAAGAAAGTTTATCAGATTGTATTAACATTGGCAAAACATTATCTCCTCTCTTTTGTCTGCAAATAGTGAAACTAATCTGATCAAAATGCAAAGTAATCACCCCTGCTCCCATCCAGATGGAAGATTTCAGCCCTAGTTAGTATTTGGCAAAGTGAGTGAAAATGAGATTGTACTGTGACATTTGCCAGGTCACCTTGAGGTAGTCCCACCTGTAATGCCAGCCAATTTCATAAGCAACATATATATTACAGATACAATATTGATTTTCTGTAGTCACACATCATTAGTAATGAGAAAATCACTCATTTAATTTAGTGTGCATTTTCTGATCTTTGTGGAAGTTGAAAACATTATCTTATCAAATACCAAGGGTCTAACTTGAATAATTTCTTCATTTGGGAACAATTAGTCCAATAGTTGCTCATGCCAAGGGTAAGCTGATCTTTATGATGCAAAAGAACAGAGCATCACTGATTCATTAATGAATAGCAATGTAGATGTCAGAATAAGAGGTTTTAGTAATGTTGATTAAGGATTTATAAATATGAAGTATATGAATATAAATAATTATATTTTTTAATTGAACTCTGAAGTTCGACTTGTTTCCATTCAGCCTTGTGCAAAATGTTGTCAGCTGATTTACTATTATTTGCCACAGAATGAAGACACATCTTATGTTACACCTAATATACCTCACCTATTCCATGCAGTTGTTGGATACTTCAGTGTATATGCAGGAACTTGACCCTCTGAGGAGGGCAGCAGCAACTCCTGTATTCTCTTCCTTCCTTCTTAAAGGCTGTTCCTGCATACTGAGGTTAGCCACTATAGGTATTTGCAAGACTGTGACCTGATACAGGCCCTTCAGTGTCAAAGAAGATGGTCCTATAGAATTAAACCAACAGAAGAGTCTAATTTTTTTAGCTGAAGTACATATATACACTACAATTCAGTCTCTTTTCATAATCCAAGGAGATAATCAAATGCCTGGATGTCAATCAAATTTTATTAACTTAAGTAACTTAAAGAGAAATTCCAGGAATAGATACACTCCTTGTAAATCTTTTCGTTAAAGATCGTTCCCCATTATGCTCACAATGAATCCATTTCTACAGGAATTTACATTCCACAGATAAATGCAATACATTAGATTATAGTTTCATTTCTTAAGGGAAAACCCTTAAATGTGCATGACAGTGATTTATGATATGTTGTATGGTTGGTTCATGTGTTTTTACTTTGTGCTTAATAATGCAGCAAGAATACCATATAACAAGCAGTATGTCACTACGAGGATTTATCACTGAATGCAAAATATACGCTTCCCAAGGATGATGCATCTTTATTGACACATGCATGTGCTCAATCTCATCACTTTTTTTCCCCCCTCCTAATAATTTTCCCCATTAATCTATTCATCTCAATGTTTTCTTTTGGTGTTTCTCTAGCAAACTAACTGCACAGATTTCCCAAATTCTCACATAGCCAGAAATCCACAATCTTCACATTTATGTTTGTTTAACTTTTTCTTTGTTGAACATGGCACTGGGAACATATTTTCAGTGAATGCTTCTGTGCTTCTCAGATACCTCACGGCCTTGCTGTGGTGTTTAGCTACATGCAGAAGCCATTTATTGCCTCACGCATTCCCCCACCAGGTGCATTATTCCTCCAGTAATTCACACCCCATTGTACCTTACTGCCTGAGATGCAAAGAACATAAAAAAAAATTACTTAGGACAGTCTTTACATTAAGCTCACATAATTTCACAGAAGTACAGCTGAACAGTCTGGTGGAGTCAGGTCTGCTTCAAGAAAACTCCACCTCAGCAGGAAATTTACTGTGTTGTGTGTGAACTGTTTTCCTTGTGATTTGTGTCTTAACCATGAGAAACAACATCTTCAGTGCAAGCTGCATTGTTGGCGAAGCATACACAGGCAGTTAAACCACTTGTATCTCCTTGGTGCTCTTGTGATTTGTTCTTTTTGTTTGGTTGGTGTGGGTTTTTTTCCATTTTACAGTCACGGGCAGAGAAGATGGCAAAGGCTTAGCTTGTTGTAACTTGGCCATAAAATAAGCAAAGCTGTCAGTGACCTTTCTCTCCAGAAAGCCTATTTTACTTTGAGAAGGATTTTTCTTTCACTGGAATGAACCTCAAAGAATACAACTTTAGGGAGAACCAAGTAGCTCTATGAACAGCAAAATTTAATAGTTCTGAGGTTCTCTCTTAGAACCTCAAGAAGTGTATAGCTTCTCCTTTAGAGTTAGAAGGTGATACTTTAGGATTCTCTCCTCCACAAGGCAATTTGTTTTGGCAAAACTTATAGGAATTCCTCAGTTTTGCTGTTTCTGCTCATCTGTCATTAAAAGGTGTTTTGGGGAGCTAGGGAGTGGTAGGAAGCTGGCAAAGTCATAGAGAGCACCGCATGAGCTCATGACTTGATAAAGCAAATCACATAATTAAGTGCAGTCTCATTAAGTTCTCCTCATCCAGTTCCAAAAGAAAAAACCAAAACCTGTAACTTCAGAAGCTATTTCTGCACTTATTTCTACTGCCAGGAATGCCCAGTGTGCGCCAACACATACAACTGTTTACAGATAGACAGTAAAGTCAGGCTTTACCCCAAAACATTATCTGAACAGAAAACACAGGTAAAACAAACCTTAATGATGCTTATTTCTTAACTAAAGAAGTGACGGCATGGGCTACTTAAAAGATTTGCCAAAGGCCACACGGGAAGAACTGTGTCTTAGGCAGAACTGTAAACAGAAAACTTCTCCTGAGCCACAGTTAACTGCATTCACCGTAGTCTATCCTTCCTTTTCAGATTACTACCACGTAGGAACATATTATTCAAAGCTGCTGACAAGTCTGACTGGCTGTTTTTCTAACAAATGAAGGAGTGGCAGTTGGCAAAAAGTGATAATAGCACTGGGCAGCAACGAATGTAACTGCCTGTGCCATGCATTGTATTATACATTTTGTCTTTAAATGTTCCCTTAGAGAAGCACGAGCAAGAATACAAAGGAAGCTGAAATCTGACAATTGCTTATAATTTATAATACTCATTATATTTTTGGGAACAGCCATTTCTTGGCAAGGTAAGTTCTTTTATTTATAGGCAGGGGCTGCTCATGATTTGTATACTAATGCGTTCACATCTGCAAAGCCTATAAATTAGTCTCCAGCTCATTACGGCAATGCCATTGTCCTACTTGCTAGTATGTAATCTGATCCCAAATGTTTCAGATGTCCACAAAATAAAACCAGCCTGAGGGAAGAGCTTCACTGTTGCAGTATTAGCACACCAAAAAATATCTTCCTTCCCCGCAAAAAAAGCAAATAACGTAAAATGACTGGATGGGAGGAAACTGCTAAGTGTTTAAAAAAGATGAGCCCCAAAGCCTAGCACTCAAGAAGCTGTTGCTACATTTTAAGGTGCTGATGCCAGTTCAGCCAAAAGAATTAATTTATAGCAGCTTTTTAAAGGGTTCCAAATAAAAATACCTTCATAGAAGATTAAGTCACTTGGCTCTACATCCTGATTTTATCCTAATGTGTCATACATGAGCACTCATTATTAATGTTTCAATTCTGGTTGTGCCTGGCTATCTGAAACAGACACCATTGTCCTTTTTCTTTGGTGAACCTAAGATAAAGGCAGTCCCTACTTTCAGGTAGTCAGGAGTTTACAATTATGTCAAGATTTTTCCCCTTCATTAAGCTTGCAAAATAATGAAACACAGAGTAGACAGAGCAGGCTCAGAGCAAATATCCCCTCCCATCCAGACATGTGGGTGCCTCCTATGTTAACTCACTTTGTCAAAGGTCACTGGATGGTGGAAGTTTGCTAGTCCCATAAGTTCAGACTCTGAAATAGCTCAGGCTCAAGTTTGCTACTGTGGGTAAGAGGAAGAGGACTCTCCACCAACCACAGATAAACACTGGCTCACTCTTGTAACTTCCATCTGTTTGCCTTTAATTGTGCTGAGGCACACAAACATACCCATCCTTAAAAAAGAGAAAAGTGAAACCCTTATAACTCCAAATCCTACCTACATTGTTTCAAAGATCTTAAATAAGGTGACACAGCTGCTCTCACCCACTGCCCAGGCTTGCTTCTTCTATATTACCCTACTGCTTGCCTCTTCTCCTACCTTTTCATATCTTCCCCCCAACATCACCTACTCTTTCTTGGCTGTAGAGTCCTCTGAAACTCTACAGCCTTCTTCACTGGCCTGCTGCAATGGGTAAATGACTGCAAATGAGAAGAGGGCTTGAAACAGGAGAGCTTCAACTGAGGCTTCAGTGTGGGAGGGGACAGGGCACAGATCATTGCGCAAGTGTGTTGGATTCAGGATCCCAGTGTGCCTGTATGCAGGAGGTACAGCAATACATTACATTTCTTTATTGAATTTTTGTTTGGTAATAGTAGCTGGTTATATATTTATTTATCTGTAAGTCTCTTGTTTGTCACAGTAGGTCGGAGGGGAGCAGAAAACCAGGGCTCTACATGAGTCATAACCCAGAAAAAGCTTTGCTGAGAATACAGCTCCCTGCTCTGCAGCATATACCAGTGCACAATGCAGGAGATAAGCATCAGTGTTGCTGTTGTCTCCATGTTGTCCTTCTCATATTACTGTGAATGACAATATTGACTATGATGTATTCAAATGGGACTGCAGGTAGGGATAGCTAGGGACTTCACTATTTCTTGTCTTTTGCATACTACCATGAGAAAGAGGAAATGCAGCATAAAGAAAAATAAATACTTGTTTAGAACAAACATAGAAATGTAGGAAAAAAGGTGTTGTTTCTAAATCCAGGGTTTTGACCTTGTTTTTGTTGAATTGTACTTTTGACCTTGCAAAGAACTGCATATAGCTAGATGCAGCTATGGAGCCCACGGAGGGTTTATACGTCTCTGCTGCATATCCCGCTACAGGAGTGGGCAGTGCCCATGTGTGAGCCACGGCCCTGTCACCCCTGCAACTGGCAGATAGCTGGCAGGTCTTTCTTTTAAACATAGCACAGTCCCAGTGAACTCTGTGAGACTTTCCTAGCTAAGAACTGGGAACAGAGCGAGGGAACAAGAGGGACTGTTGTTCTCCCTGAAATCTGCAATTCCAGTACGTGTTTAAAGGCAACCTTCCTGCTCATGTTGGAAGTGAGGCTGCTCAGTGCTGAATGTGTGATGAGCTTCTCACAGACAGTCCCTGGAGCAGTCATTGCTGGATGAGGACCACTGCCCACATCAAGGCTGCTCTCAACGCTTCAGGCTGGGGATGTCAGCAAGCACTAATCTGAGTACCACTCCTCCTCACATCTGCCTCTCCCAGGAACTGAAGACTACCTGGGGCTGCTGAGGTGCCAGCCATACGAGGCCCTGCATGTCCCACAGAGAACGAGTAAGCTCTGACTGTGCCCAGAGCTGCCCTTTTAGGCCAAATCTCTGCACTGGCCCTTCATATCACCTGCTGGAGTCCTACTGCCCTTCATCAGACTGTACAAACAGACTCTGAGTAGCTGAAAGAGATTCCAGTCTTTCAGTACTTTATCAGTACTTTCCACGTTTAATGTGCTTCTTCTGCTCCCAGAAGAATGGAGTACAGGATATACTGGGTGTTGCTGTTTAGATACTGCACTGAAAAGTATAGTGTCAGCGGCTAGACAGAGCTGATTCCTATCCATTCCTAATTGCATTCATTTTCTAAACATGGCATAATTTTTTACAATAATATTTGTGGGAAAAAAAGTCTTGGTAGAATTTTTGTTCAGATTGCCTGTGGTAAAGCCTCCTTTTCTCTTTCCTCTGCCTATTGTGCTTTTCTTTAAACTTTAAACCTATATTTTGTACCTAGCTTCTTCATGCTTTCTGCTACTGAGATCCAAGGAATTATTTCTTCACAAATGGTAGGAAAACAAAACAAAACAAAAAAAGCATGCAAAGACTAGAAACAAATGTGCTGTAAAGACAGTTTAAAAACATATATTTTCCTCTGTGTGTATTTAGCAGTTTCCATCTCTGCCATATGTTCTTTTCCTCATCAATTTGCCTTTTAGATTGTTCTTTAACACTTGGCTGTTTTCTTGCTTCTACAACAGAAGGGGAATTGATCTTTCATTTGTTCCGCAAATATTCCTTATTGTCCCAGGTTTTATTACCCCATCTGTTATTGTGTGATCAATTAAAGTCTCTTGTGGTCTCACTTTTCCAACTGATCACACTATACCACAGACTATATTTCAATTTAATTGCTATCTACTGTATGGTGTGTAAACTACAAAGAGAGGAGCAAAAATATGAGTATATTTTTCCCCTGCCTACCATCCCTCTCTTTCTGTGTAAGCACATATCTTCAGTGCTTACTTCTTATTGATGACAGTGTTTAAATTAAATCCCTCACCTCCACTCTTTTATACATGAATCCAATCCAATGTTTCTATCTCAGTGTTTACTACTATAAAGCGCAAAAGCATATACAGAATAAGCTCACAAACACTTGAGGGAAATAGGTAGATACTGTCACACTTCATGAGCTAAAACACTTTCCTGCAGCATTCTTGTCAACACCCAAGCAGTGTTTCCCTGTTCTCCCTCCTCCTTCTCCCAGCCCTTTCCTACTGACTCTCAAGTCTTAATCTTGGTCATGCATGGTTGTGTTAACTCCATGTGTAGTTTTAAAATTATTTCTTCTCCCATGTTTTTAGGCATTTACAACATCATCTTCTGCAAAGTCCTCTTTCATCTTTCTGCACTCAGCACTCTCTCACAGTAAGCTGTTCAAGAATGATATGCTTTTAAAATTAAGAGGTATAGCACTGTTTCTGCAAGGGGAAGCTAACTCTGCAAATGTGATCACGCTGATGTGAAGAAAGTGAGTCATCTGCAGCAGGACAAATAGATGGAAATTTCTCCTATCTGTCCAGTATGATGGGAGAGAAGACTCAGAATTATAGCTATTTATAACTATTGCTTTTCATAATAATAGAGCAAAGTGGGTCATTGCCAGGGAGAAAAACAGAGGCAGCTCCTCGTGGAACAAGGCTTGGGGAGAGATTGCATCAGAAGCAGCACCCCCAATTTGCCCTGAAAATAATGACTCAAAGTATTGACATTCATGCATGCTGTGTTAACCCAGTGTCATGTCCAAATGTTCTGCTAATTTAGAGTTGTGATCCCTCATTCGAGCATGTGCTTAAGTACCAGGCTGTCTCTTAGAAATCAGGCCCCAGTGGACTGAGCTATTCGGTGAGTCATTTATAAAAGCTAAACAGGGGCTTTAATGTGGAACTGTGCAATGAAATGTCTGCTTCAGGATGTGCAGTCAGAGATCAAGTTTTTCCCAAAAGCTCCTGATGCCACTGCTGGGAACCAAGACATCGTTTTACAAGACCTGCCTGTTCTGAGGCTGGAAAGAATAAAAATGGTGATGATCTTCTACAGTGCTGTGTGGGCAGCTCTGACATACACATGGTTTTTATAGAGAGGAAGGATGAACTGAGATAGGAAATACAGACTGATGCAACTAAATGCAAATATTGGTGGAAAGGAAAACTTATTAAAAAATCTATCAAAATATCTATCAGGCCAGTTTTTCTACGAGATATTTGAATGAAAAACTCTCAGCTTGACTCCTTACTCAAAAATGCTGAGTAAAATACATATAACCCCAGTGCTAAGAACAGACAGCAGTACAGGACCTTCCAGCCCCCTAAATTAAGTCAAATACATGGATGAAAGGCAGTGCCAAACTCCCTCTGGAAGTCATACAGGTTTTAAGCTCTGCCTTGCACACACTTGGGGTGCAGGTGTCTGGGTGGGAGCTAACCCCATGGCCTAGGTGACTCCCCATCATCAGTGGGGAGACAGTCAGCCACTGCTCTTCAGCTTCAGTCTAAAGCATGCGAGTGAGAGGAATTCATCTTTAGGTCCCTGGCCTGTGGTTTCATGAGAACACGCACCTAAATGCCATAGAATCCTAGAATCATTTAGATTTGAAAAGACCTGTAAGATCATCAGTCCAATAATTAACCTAGCACCACCAACTCCACCACTAAACCATGTCCCCAAGTGCCACATCTACAGATCTTTTAAATACCAATGTGATGAGGACTCAAACACTTCCCTGAACAGCCTGTTCCAATGCTTGACCACCCCTTCAGTAAATAAATTTTTCCTAATATCCAATCTGAACCTCCCCTGATGCAACTTGAGACCTTTTCCTCTTGTCTTATCACTTGTTACCTGGAAGAAGAGGCCGAACCACACCTGGCTACAACCTCCTTTCACATAGTTGTAGAGAGCAATAAGGTCCTTCCCAAGCCTCCTTTTCTGCTGGCTAAACATCCCCAGCTCCCTCAGGCTCTCCTCCTAAGACATGTGCTCCAGACCCTTCACCAGCTCCTTTGCCCTTCTCTGGACATGCTCCAGCATCTGAACATCCTTCTTGCACTGAGGGACCCAGAACAGGATTTGAGGTGTGGCCTCGCCAGTGCTGAGTACAGCGGGGCGATCATCTCCCTAGTCCTACTGGCCACACTTTTGCCGATTCCAGCCGGAATGCCTTTTTTTCTTTGCTATAGAAGAAACAAGAACAGCTGAAAGGGCCCCGCCGAGCCTGGCCAAGCCACTCGGGAGGCTCCGCAGTGGCGTGCGGAGGGTTCCGGGACACGACAAGCCCCTCGTCGGGGAGGGGATTCTGGTGGGAGGCCGCCGCTACCCTCCCCGGATCTCACCCCCCCACTTCCAAGCTTTCCCGAGGTGACTCCTGCCCTCTGGCGGCAGAGGCACGGCCGGCCCCGGCTCCACCCTGCCGCCCCCGGACACCGGCGGCGCTTGTAGAAAAGTGACGTGGGAGCACAAATTTCAGGTCTCAAGGAGAGTTTCAGACTTGACACCTGGGCTCAGAAAGGTGTGAAAAAAAACATTTCCAGCTTTGTGTCTGATATTGCACTAATATGGTATTTTTACAAGTCACATCTCTTGGTTTATCAGATGTGAATATACAAGTCAGAATAAATGGTCTCTGCAAGGATTAGTAAGTCTTTCCCATTCTTCTGAATAAACAGAAGTTTATCTTAAGTGAAAACAAAGTAAAAAACCAGTGAAACCCTCCAGCCCCTCTTGAGTAAGTATACACTGTGCCTTGGATTTTCTTGTAGGAGTGGTTCAAAAAGAAGTAATAGCAAGTCTAGGAAATAATGTTCATAAGCTGCACCAAGCCCACACTCCTGCAAGAATAGTTCCAGTGTTAGCCAGGCAATTGCTAGCACTATGTAACATCACACATGAAAATGGTCAACGTTGGAAAAAGAATTACAGACAAACCCCAAATCACTATGGAGATCAAGGATGACATAGTTCCTTATTTAATGTTTTCCTTTTTTATATTTTGAAAATGCAAATGAGAGAATGAGGTAAAGGAGAAAAAGTTGCAGCAACCAGTCCATAGACCTTAGTTTTCTGAGTTCCCTAGAGAGCTCTGAGGTAAAATCGCTTCCACCTGGGATTCTGCCATTTCCTTTAATAGAAACAGAATTTCAACCAGTGCATCTCCAGGACAGTAGAGAGGCCACTGCACAATCTAAGCATAGAAAACTGAAGTTAGTGAGCTCACAACTGCCTGTATGGCAAACATAGGCACTGTGTGCACAGAAGGAGGACTCTTTACTATCCTTTTATTTCTAAGATTTTAGGTCATCTTAGGCTGATGGAGTCACACAAGGTGTCTCTTGCTGGAGTGAGAAAGGGTTAGTCACACCTCTGCAGGCCAAACTGTTGCCGTAGTATTTTCATAAGGCTCTTGAAGCAGGCTAAACAGCACATCAATTGCAGAGAGCCAGCTTATTTTATCTATGCCAGCCCCAGATGAGTCTCTCATGTAAACTGAGTTCAACCAAGGGCTGCTGACAAGAGCTGGTCAGAAAAATTGCTTTCTTATAAATTCAGATAATGTCAGCTTTTGAGCACATACAAGGAAATTGAAGTTTGATCTGGAAATACTGATGGAGTGGCTGTTGAGGTTACACTAAGTACATCCCATTCCTATCCTGTTTTATGGATTGAATGACTACCTTGTTTAGGTGATGCTAATTAGATATTATGGCTGTGATGCCTGAAGAGAGATTAAGTAGAACTGGGGCACTTGGACATGGAGGAAAGTGAGCATAAGACGCTGCTAAAGGACAACACCCATGAATTACAAAATAATTGGATTTGCAACAGGTATTCAGTCCCTGGACACTGGTTTTTTTTCCTAATGATTTTAGCTGAGAGGTAAAGAGGCTAGAAAATATAGTGGGGTAAAGTAGATAAAGGAAAAATACCCCAGCCCTGAGGTGACTCTCTGCTGCAAGGCACAGAAATGCCTTTGGCACTGTGCTACCTACCGTGTGTCCCCCTTCTTCCCCCCTCCCCAAAATGAACTCTTGGCAACCAGCCTGCAGGTTCCCACTGGCACATTTCAAAGCCTATGAGAGCCCATCCATACCCATCTGGGCTGGAGCCTGACCTTCACTCAGGGCTACTTGGTTTTCTCTGATAGCTGGGTGAATGATTGCCAGCAGTGGTAAATGATTTACTCCACATAAAGCACCGTCTACTAGAGAGGCGTATCCCTCATTGCACTCCAGAGAAAAGACATCTCTATAGAGCCATAAGGATGGAATTGGAAATATTTTATTATTCACATAATAAACAAATAGAGGTAAGGGTAGTGATGGTGAAAGAAGCTTATGATTCTTTTTTCCATAGTTAAATTAAAAATTGGGGAAAGTGTCTAGATTTTCACAACTACAGAACACATAGCTGTGTTCATGGCTGAAGATATTGTATGTTTGGCAAAGCAGCTTGAGCCAGAATGCCCAGATACAGTCAGGTGGATTTCATGTTTACTAAAGCAAACCTCCTGTTTGTTTTGTTATGTATTAGGGCATCTTTTACTCATGAGCACAGCAATGCATGTTTTTCATTTGTGTATCATTGCAGCCCCACAGAGCTGACTCTTACCATCTGGTCTCTGTGAAGATGTGGGTTATACAGCCCAGAGGTGAGAAAAACTACATATGTTACTGTAGCTGCCTATTTTGCTGCATGAGGCACTGAGTTATTAGTTTGCTAGATTTCCTCATTACTAAATCTAAGTATCACTGGGACTGAAGGCAGATAACTTCATTGACTGTGCTGTAGACCCCCAGTCATACATAATGGAATGTTTGGTATATTATCTTTTAACTTCAGCTAGATTTCCTAGTTGTTTAAAAGCCAGGTATTTAAAAAGAAAGGAGAAGATGGCATTTCTCTTTTTTCATGGGATCACTGGGAAAAGCAGAATAGGCCACACAAGCCATTAATGCCAGAGGTGGGCTTGGACGCTCATCTCAGAGCTTGACATTATGCTACTGAAACATTTGGGCACTGAGGCACTCCATGTGCAGGCACAACCTTGGGAAACCAAGTAATGCAATTACTAAAAATGGGAGCCAGCTCTATGCTCCTGTCTGAACTGGGGGAACTCCCTAACTTTTGACCTTGTAATGAAGAGAGCACTTTCCTGACCGGTGCTTTCCTCCTCTACTTCTCGCAAAATGGATGAAATTTAACCTAACTTCTTCCAACAGCTCTCACTTTTTGTGCTGAAGAAAGTTACTTTCTGCATCTCCTTCTGAGGTGACTTGAGTGCTGATAGAGAGACTGCTGGAAAACCACCACTCGGCACTGTGCAAATGAAGTTCTGCTCAGTGACAAAAGAGACGATCGTGGTGCCCCGTTCTGCCATTACTTCTCTATGAAAAAACTGTGTGCTGATGACTGAGACTTGCAAGCAGTTCTGGCAAAATTTATTTAGAGCTCTATTTTATTTGGAATTTGGAATGAAATCTGAAGACTGGGAACGACCATAAGGATTTTGGGAGGGCTGGTCAAACTCCATATAGTTTGAGGTAATCTGCCTGAGATTTTTGGAACTCGTCTATAGTGATATCATACTACTGTTCTGATTTTTAGCATCACAATCTATTCCCTAATAATTGTCAGTAATTAGTACTCAAACGAGGTTGACCATCCTTCCTTGTAGGACACCTCCCCTGAATATTTTTTGAGAAATTGACAAATTTGATTGACAGTTTCATCATATGATGCAGTCCAATAAGAACTCATCCTCATCCTCCATGAAACCCAGGGATCTTACTGTAGAGAAGCACTTCTCCCAAAACGAAAATTTTGGTTGTTCATTCATGCCATGTTCTGGGGAAGCCTTCATTTTGGTCATCTTGCACCTTGGAGTGCATTTTCAGACATGGAATGGGAAAAGATGAGGGTGCATGGGTCCTGAGTACCACTGCTGGGCTGTGCCCAGCACAGTCTGCATGGAAGCTGGAGCACAATTGCAATCAAGCATCGATTTGATGTCATTAGGAAACATGTATTTGTTTAATGCTGAGTCTGCTGACAAGTGATGGTTTCCTTGTCAGTAATGTCGCATTCCCATCCTCATATGACATCTTTCTTTAAGGTGTTTTTTTCAAATGCACAGGACTTACTGCAAGCTTTTGGTGCCTGAAGTGGCTAACACCATCAGTATTATCAATGTTGGGTAATGCTGGTCGGTCCATGCAGTAAACAGAAAGAAGGAGGATGAGCTCCAGCCCCTGGGAGGACGGCAGGGCTCGTGGAACCCCGAGAACGGAAAGTTTTTTCGCTGTGGTTGCGCTCTGTGGTGGCAGGGCCACGACAGAGGAGAGGGTACGGGTGCGGGAGGGTGGCAGACAGCAAGAGGGTAAGTGCAAGAGTGAGCCTGGGCGGGGCGAGCCAAGGGCCGGGAGTTCTCGGGGCTGGCGTGGAGCCTGGGCCGAGCGGGAGCGGGCTGGCCCCGCGTTCCCTCCCCTCCCCTGCGCTCCGCTCCTCTCCGCCGGCCCCACCGGTCGGGGCCGCCGGCGGCGGCAGGCTTAGTCAGAGGAATGTGGGTGGGACTCCCTCCTCCCCGGCGCCTTAAAACCCCGCTCGGACCGGGGCGCCCGCAGTCTCCCGTCCCGGAGGAGCGTCCCCGCCGCCTCCCACCCGCGACGCCCGCTCTCGGTGGGCGCCCCGCCGGCCGGGCACGATGGTGGTGTGCGGCCTCGCCTGCTGGAGGTGCAGGTGGCTCCTGCCACTGCTGCTGGGCCTGGCCATCATCATGGGCATCATCGCCCTGGCGGGCCGGGGCTGGCTGGAGTCCGAGTCGGAGCCCTACGTGCAGCAAGCGTCGCTGTGGGAGAGCTGCACGCGGGGCGAGGAGGACCTCAACTGGAACTGCGAATCCCTCATGGACTACGGTGAGTGAGAAGCCCTCCAAGGGACCCGGGGCAATGGGTGCCATGGCCATGGACCCTCCCTACCTCTGTGGTGGAGCAGTTGTCCTCCGGGATGGAGTTTTCTTTGCCGAACCAGTACTCGTGCTGTTTTGGGGCAAAGAAACATAGGTCTAGACCGCTTCAGAACAATCTTTTTTTGTCGGTACAACGCTGAAAAGCCGGGGTGTTGATACTTCGGGTTTTTCTAAAGTTATTATACAACCAAAGTAAGATAGCCAGCTGGCTACAAGTCCGTCAATTTGCTTTCCCTCAACTCTCCGCAGGCTGCAGTCCCAGCAGCCTTACCAGGCACCAGTGAAGTCCCCCGTCCTGTGCCGGTGGCCTCCCTGGTCAGACGGTGAGCGTGCAAACCTTCATGGAAGGTGTCCTATGGAGAACCACACCTGGAGAGTAGTAAAAGACAGTAGTCTTTTCCGGACCCTTTCGAGGGAGAGAGCTCCTTAATTTAACCCTGCCTGGCCAAGACAGTGCAGCTATTAAAATGTCTCCTGACCTGCAGCTTAAGATAGCCTGATGTGGGTTTGCAGGCAGAAAAAAAAAAAAAAAAAAAAAAAGGCTCTTTCTTTTGTACACCTCTGTGTTGCACGGGGGCCTAAAGAGGGGATAATTTCACCTCTGTTTTAACTGGCTGAGCTGCTTCTGTATCTGGCATCAACAATATAATATTCTTACTGCACATTCTCAGTTTCTGGGTCTTTTGGGGGACTTCTTGTTTTATTGCTAGAACACATGGGTCTGATTACATCTGCTTTTCCCTAAAGCAAAATATTTCTGGACAAATAAGCAGACCCGCCTTAAGATCCTGGATGAGGGTTCTTTAGGGACTGGGAAGCTGGAAGGGTGTGTTTCAGCTGGGAGAGCTGGGACTGCTTCCATGCACGGATCCCTTGCTGCCCGAGGAAGGCAGACTGACTTCCAGAAGCTTTTCATTGCAATGCTTTTGCTTAAAAGTTAATCCTGAATATATTGTAAGAGAAGTGGCTTTGGCCAAGTGATGACTTCACGCCTTACTGTAGGTGGAAGAAGTCTGGCTAGTGAGATTAAAATATCCATCTCCCCCATTAGACAGTGAAGAAAAGGTATTAGAGTTGCTGAAATTTGCATTGCAAAAGGAAAAAGTGCTATTACAGAACAGCTGCTGAAATTTGTTTTCTCCTGTAGTGACACTGCTTCTCACTTCCCTGAGTACTGATGGGTGTGTGCTCTGCGTCAGCCCTCAGCGTTGTGGGGCAAAAGTAGTGTTCTGCTGTTTTTTCTATTTAACAGGCTGACAGAGAAGAATAGTATCCTTGACTTTGCTTATTTAAGTCCTAGCTTATTTAACCCAAAACTTATTTACATCCTTGTCTCATTTATACCAATTTGCCTCTTTTCAAATTTTCATAACATCAGTGCCACTGTCTACTAAAACCGTATTTACATCTAGAGACAGGATGTAACACATGAGTTCAGGTTTGATTTATTTTGTTTCCTTTTTTTCTATGCTAATGCAATTAGTCTCAAAATAGGGGAGGGCATTTACAAAGGAAAAAATGCCTAGCAGGCAATTACAGCACTGCTGCAGGAAAATTAAAGTTAACTAATTGAGATGCATAACTTGTGTTTTGCATATGGTAACTGCTAGGCACCAAACATCCTCCACCTCTCTTGATGAAATGGAGACTTCAGAGTGGATGTCCATTAACAGAAAGTTTTATTAGACAACTTCTTAATTGAGCTATGGCATGTGTACTAAGAAGAGAAAAAGCAGCTAAGTTGCTTATTTTAAATGAGGGGAAAGGGACAGGAACAGACAAAAAAAGATTTGCAAATAGGAGTGTCTAGTAATTGCATGGCTTCTTGTATATTTGCAAATAGACATTTGCAAATGCCACATGGGAGGGAAGAAGTGAAAGGGAAAAAGAAGAGTAGGATGTCGTTTGGTAGGGAGGCAGGGAAGGGATTTTGTTTAGAGTTCTGTACTGGTTTGTGTCTGGGAAGTACTCTGGCTGGCAGCGTCTGTGTATTATCAAAATGTTGCAATGCAGAGGTGCTGCACTTCACTAGAATATGACTCAATATGACTTAATCTGGATCATTGCAGGATTAAGCTGTTGACTTGGTGTTTAAAACATATCAGTAAATCATCAGCTGTGACAAGGATTATTTGCAATGTGTTCCTTGGAGAGGGTGGTTGTCTCTATAGTGATGAGGCTGTACGTTTAGGAGCAGTATTTGTGGGTGGCTGTATCCTTCTGGTTCTGAATGACTGGTCCCAGCGACTTTGCTTGGAATTAACGCTGTAAAAGATGGGTGTGTATGTGTGCAGTAAAGGTAACCCCATTAGGTTAACTCTTTCTTATATTCCTAACAACCAGTTGTTGTTCATTAAGTACACAACAGCCAACAAAGAAAAAGGGAAACATTCATACTAGGTGCCAAAAAAAAACCCCAAAAAACAAACAAATAAAAAACCCACAAACAAAAAAAAAAAAAAAAAAAAAAAAAAAAAAAAAAAAAAAAAAAAAAAAAAAAAAGGAAGGGAAAAAAAGAGCTGGAACCTAGGAGTAGGAGCCCAGCCTTTGTGAATCATATTTCACTGCAGTTGTGCCATCGTACCTGTGTCCCTACAGGTATGGACTTTGATACCACAGACTATTGGTGAAGCTGAGTACATGTGTCGACTTCACTGAGGGGCCAGGTAAATAAAGGAGGAATGTTAAATGTATGCTTATCTTTTCAGTACATCTCTTTTCAGGCATGCTTTTGTCTGATTTACAATGCCAAGATATATTCAAGACAAACTAACATCGTTTATAGTGACATCCAAGCGCAGGCACTTGGAAAATGCTAATGGGAAAGGTATAGCAGTTGGTGTCCCTACCTACACCCAGAAAACATTTACTGCAACTCCCTGGTGAAAGAACCCAGGGAACAGGTGAGGCTTGTGTCTCTGCCAGCGTGCTTTGCTGGCTCCTGGGCAGGCGCACTTCCACCGCTAACAACCCAGAGACTTTAAAAGTTGGAAACGTATAGGACTGTGCATTTCCTCAGCTCCTGGCAGAGCCAACTGACGCCAAGTTTGTATCAGAGGGCTTGTTTTTAATAATTTAGTGTTATAGCAGTTGCTTTTCCTGCACTCTGAAAGCCAAAACAGAGTTGTGATTCCCAGTGTTATTTTCCAACCAGCCCTCCTGGCAACCCTTTAATTCTGGGCTCTTCTGTGCTCGTGGTGGGTATGCACCTAGCTTCCTGTCACCAGTCATGTTACCATGGAAGTTTGTACACTGTCTGAGCAAGAAAATGGACTGAGAGTGCTCTTTTGCTTGGAGTCCACTACTCCTCTATTACATTAACAAAGGCAGATATTTTTGGACATTCTATGTAATGGGCTTTCAAGGCCAAACAAGAATTGTTACTGCCATTTATATACAGAAAAATATTAAAGCAACAGTGTAAAAACATGCCCCATCTATGCATGTCACGATAAAAACTTCTACCCTAAGATTCCAGTTATTCATAAGCTAACAAACTAGCTTCTGCTTTTGGAAGTAAGTAAATGAAGATTAGAAAATCTTGTTACTTCAAATCCTGTAGAAGTTCATCTCACTGCTAGATTACTTTCCTAGCGCTTTTATTATTTTCTAAAAGGAAATCTAGATTTAAATACTTTAGCCTGTAGAGATTCCATCTTCTCCCTGGTAGGGCTGAGGTATGGCCAAATGAAATCAGGAAATACACCTACTGCTAAGGCTCTGTTGCTTGCTTTCTTTTAATTTCATCACATTACTGGTGCTCATCATTAACATTAAGTAATCCTGACCCCTCCTAGTTATTTGCATGATAACATTTGCAGCTTAGTTCCTTTCCATAGTAATCATTAATGTAATGTAGTGCTATGTAGCAAAACGCTTAATCCTTCCTAATAATTATAGACCTTCAGCTCCTGAACAATTGTTTTTTTAATGTTCTTTCAACACCACCTAATTGATAAATACCTTTCTGCTGATTAGATGCAAAGAACTTGATTATTCTTTGAGGCCAAGACAACTGGGAACACTAGTATCTCCAACTATTTTTCTGCTTTTCTGCTCTCCTATCCTTCTGCCTTTCATTTTATGCAGCTCCTAATTACTGTGGTGTTATTGGTGGATTTCATAAACAAACATCATATTTATGTCTGAAATACTCTCTCTGCCAAATGAATGGATCTGAAAATGTTCTATTTTAATGGAAAATTTAAATCCTGGCTAAATATCTTGCGATTACAAGGTATTTCTGAGTATAAACCACTTAGAAACTGGGGCTGATCTGTCATTCTCTGAGTGTGAGCAGGTCTCTCCAGCCCTTAAGGCAGAAAATGGTGAGAGGGTAAACTTGCACCTCTCTCCTCCTGAGAGCTGGAGGGGTAAGATC